>NC_091982.1:157669430-157970339 GCF_044704955.1 Pristiophorus japonicus | reverse complement strand
TCTTTTAAACAACTTTTAGTTATGTTCTGAAATAAACAAGTTTGAGGTGGCAGTGAAACAGCGGTGTTAGAGACAGCAGTGCTAGAGACAGCAGTGTTAGAGACAGCGGTGCTAGAGACAGCAGTGTTAGAGATAGCAGTGCTAGAGACAGCAGTGCTAGAGACAGCAGTGCTAGAGACAGCGGTGTTAGAGACAGCGGTGCTAGAGACAGCGGTGTTAGAGACAGCAGTGCTAGAGACAGCAGTGCTAGAGACAGCGGTGTTAGAGACAGCAGTGCTAGAGACAGCAGTGTTAGAGACAGCAGTGCTAGAGACAGCAGTGCTAGAGACAGCGGTGTTAGAGACAGCAGTGCTAGAGACAGCAGTGTTAGAGACAGCAGTGCTAGAGACAGCGGTGTTAGAGACAGCAGTGTTAGAGACAGCAGTGCTAGAGACAGCGGTGTTAGAGACAGCAGTGCTAGAGACAGCAGTGCTAGAGACAGCAGTGCTAGAGACAGCAGTGTTAGAGACAGCGGTGCTAGAGACAGCGGTGTTAGAGACAGCAGTGTTAGAGACAGCAGTGCTAGAGACAGCAGTGTTAGAGACAGCGGTGCTAGAGACAGCGGTGTTAGAGACAGCGGTGCTAGAGACAGCAGTGTTAGAGACAGCAGTGTTAGAGACAGCAGTGTTAGAGACAGCAGTGTTAGAGACAGCAGTGTTAGAGACAGCAGTGCTAGAGACAGCAGTGCTAGAGACAGCAGTGCTAGAGACAGCAGTGCTAGAGACAGCGGTGTTAGAGACAGCGGTGCTAGAGACAGCGGTGTTAGAGACAGCAGTGCTAGAGACAGCAGTGCTAGAGACAGCAGTGTTAGAGACAGCGGTGTTAGAGACAGCGGTGCTAGAGACAGCGGTGTTAGAGACAGCGGTGTTAGAGACAGCGGTGTTAGAGATAGCGGTGTTAGAGACAGCAGTGTTAGAGACAGCAGTGTTAGAGACAGCAGTGTTAGAGACAGCAGTGTTAGAGACAGCGGTGCTAGAGACAGCAGTGTTAGAGACAGCAGTGTTAGAGACAGCAGTGTTAGAGACAGCAGTGTTAGAGACAGCGGTGTTGAGACAGCGGTGTTAGAGACAGCGGTGTTAGAGACAGCGGTGTTAGAGACAGCGGTGTTAGAGACAGCGGTGCTAGAGACAGCAGTGTTAGAGACAGCGGTGTTAGAGACAGCGGTGCTAGAGACAGCGGTGCTAGAGACAGCGGTGCTAGAGACAGCGGTGCTAGAGACAGCGGTGTTAGAGACAGCGGTGCTAGAGACAGCGGTGCTAGAGACAGCGGTGCTAGAGACAGCGGTGTTAGAGACAGCGGTGTTAGAGACAGCAGTGTTAGAGACAGCAGTGTTAGAGACAGCAGTGTTAGAGACAGCAGTGTTAGAGACAGCGGTGCTAGAGACAGCGGTGCTAGAGACAGCGGTGTTGAGACAGCAGTGTTAGAGACAGCAGTGTTAGAGACAGCAGTGTTAGAGACAGCAGTGCTATTGACAGCGGTGCGAGAGACAGCAGTGTTAGAGACAGCAGTGTTAGAGACAGCAGTGTTAGAGACAGCGGTGCTAGAGACAGCGGTGTTAGAGACAGCAGTGTTAGAGACAGCGGTGCTAGAGACAGCGGTGTTGAGACAGCAGTGCTATTGACAGCGATGTTAGAGACAGCGGTGCGAGAGACAGCGGTGTTAGAGACAGCGGTGTTAGAGACAGCGGTGTTAGAGACAGCGGTGCTAGAGACAGCGGTGCTAGAGACAGCGGTGCTAGAGACAGCGGTGCTAGAGACAGCGGTGTTAGAGACAGCGGTGTTAGAGACAGCGGTGTTAGAGACAGCGGTGTTAGAGACAGCGGTGTTAGAGACAGCGGTGTTAGAGACAGCGGTGCTAGAGACAGCGGTGTTAGAGACAGCGGTGCTAGAGACAGCGGTGCTAGAGACAGCGGTGTTGAGACAGCAGTGCTATTGACAGCGATGTTAGAGACAGTGGTGCGAGAGACAGCAGTGTTAGAGACAGCGGTGTTAGAGACAGCGGTGCTAGAGACAGCGGTGCTAGAGACAGCGGTGCTAGAGACAGCGGTGCTAGAGACAGCGGTGTTAGAGACAGCGGTGCTAGAGACAGCGGTGCTAGAGACAGCGGTGCTAGAGACAGCGGTGTTAGAGACAGCGGTGTTAGAGACAGCAGTGTTAGAGACAGCAGTGTTAGAGACAGCAGTGTTAGAGACAGCAGTGTTAGAGACAGCGGTGCTAGAGACAGCGGTGCTAGAGACAGCGGTGTTGAGACAGCAGTGTTAGAGACAGCAGTGTTAGAGACAGCAGTGTTAGAGACAGCAGTGCTATTGACAGCGGTGCGAGAGACAGCAGTGTTAGAGACAGCAGTGTTAGAGACAGCAGTGTTAGAGACAGCGGTGCTAGAGACAGCGGTGTTAGAGACAGCAGTGTTAGAGACAGCGGTGCTAGAGACAGCGGTGTTGAGACAGCAGTGCTATTGACAGCGATGTTAGAGACAGCGGTGCGAGAGACAGCGGTGTTAGAGACAGCGGTGTTAGAGACAGCGGTGTTAGAGACAGCGGTGCTAGAGACAGCGGTGCTAGAGACAGCGGTGCTAGAGACAGCGGTGCTAGAGACAGCGGTGCTAGAGACAGCGGTGTTAGAGACAGCGGTGTTAGAGACAGCGGTGTTAGAGACAGCGGTGTTAGAGACAGCGGTGTTAGAGACAGCGGTGTTAGAGACAGCGGTGCTAGAGACAGCGGTGTTAGAGACAGCGGTGTTAGAGACAACGGTGTTAGAGACAGCGGTGTTAGAGACAGCGGTGTTAGAGACAGCGGTGTTAGAGACAACGGTGTTAGAGACAGCGGTGTTAGAGACAGCGGTGCTAGAGACAGCGGTGCTAGAGACAGCGGTGTTAGAGACAGCGGTGTTAGAGACAACGGTGTTAGAGACAGCGGTGTTAGAGACAGCGGTGTTAGAGACAGCGGTGTTAGAGACAGCGGTGCTAGAGACAGCGGTGCTAGAGACAGCGGTGCTAGAGACAGCGGTGCTAGAGACAGCGGTGCTAGAGACAGCGGTGTTAGAGACAACGGTGTTAGAGACAGCGGTGCTAGAGACAGTGGTGCTAGAGACAGCGGTGTTAGAGACAGCGGTGTTAGAGACAGTGGTGCTAGAGACAGCGGTGCTAGAGACAGCGGTGTTAGAGACAGCGGTGTTAGAGACAGCAGTGTTAGAGACAGCAGTGTTAGAGACAGCAGTGTTAGAAACAGCAGTGCTAGAGACAGCGCTGCTAGAGACAGCGGTGTTAGAGACAGCGGTGTTAGAGACAGCAGTAATTTGATTTCAATATGTTCACTGTCATTGATTTGCTCTGATGTAGCTGAGTGTACATCCTTCATCTGATCAAAACCCAGGTAACACAAATTAAAAATGAGAGAGTTTGGAGTAAGAAGGGAGATTGGGGTAACTTCATCACCAAAAGGGGAAATCGAGTTAGGGAATAAGTTATCAGGGAAGGACATTGAAGTGGACAGTATAAATGGGATCAATCTGCAGAGATAATGGATTGAGGGATATGGTGAGAGGGTAGGTTGAGGGGTATGGTGAGAGGGTGAGGTTGAGTGATATGGTGAGAGGATGGATAGGTGTGATTAAGCAATATGGTAGGTAGAGGTGAGGACATGTTAAGTAGGTACGGTTGAGGAATATGGTGGGTAGGTGGGGTTGAGGAATATGGTGGGTAGGTGAGGGATATGGTGGGGTTGAGGGATATGGTGGGTAGGTGGGGTTGAGGGATACGGTGGGTAGGTGGGGTTGAGGAATATGGTAGGTAGGTGAGGTTGAGGGATATGGTGGGTAGGTGGTGTTGAGGGATATGGTGGGGTTGAGGAATATGGTAGGTAGGTGAGGGTGAGGGATATGGTGGGTAGGTGGGGTTGAGGGATATGGTGGGTAGGTGAGGTTGAGGGATATGGTGGGTAGGTGAGGTTGAGGGATATGGTGGGTAGGTGAGGTTGAGGGATATGGTGGGTAGGTGAGGTTGAGGGATATGGTGGGTAGGTGTGGTTGCGGGATATGGTGGGTAGGTGAGGTTGAGGGATATGGTGGGTAGGTGAGGTTGAGGGATATGGTGGGTAGGTGGGGTTGAGGGATATGGTGGGTAGGTGAGATTGAGGGATATGGTGGGTCGGTGGGTTTGAGGGATATGGTGGGTAGGTGAAGTTGAGGGATATGGTGGGTAGGTGGGGTTGAGGGATATGGTGGGTAGGTGGGGTTAAGGGATATGGTGGGTAGGTGAGGTTGAGGGATATGGTGGGTAGGTGGGGTTGAGGGATATGGTGGGTAGGTGAGATTGAGGGATATGGTGGGTCGGTGGGTTTGAGGGATATGGTGGGTAGGTGAAGTTGAGGGATATGGTGGGTAGGTGATGTTGAGGGATATGGTGGGTAGATGGGGTTGAGGGATATGGTGGGTAGGTGAGGTTGAGGGATATGGTGGGTCAGTGGGTTTGAGGGATATGGTGGGTAGGTGAAGTTGAGGGATATGGTGAGTAGGTGAGGTTGAGGGATATGGTGGGTAGGTGATGTTGAAGGATATGGTGGGTCGGTGGGTTTGAGGGATATGGTTGGTAGGTGGGGTTGAGGGATATGGTGGGTAGGTGAGGTTGAAGGATATGGTGGGTCGGTGGGTTTGAGGGATATGGTGGGTAGGTGAGGTTGAGGGATATGGTGGGTAGGTGGGTTTGAGGGATATGGTGGGTAGGTGAGGTTGAGGGATATGGTGGGTCGGTGGGTTTGAGGGATATGGCGGGTAGGTGGGGTTGAGGGATATGGTGGGTAAGTGAGGTTGAAGGATATGGTGGGTCGGTGGGTTTGAGGGATATGGTGGGTAGGTGGGTTTGAGGGATATGGTGGGTAGGTGATGTTGAAGGATATGGTGGGTCGGTGGGTTTGAGGGATATGGTGGGTAGGTGAGGTTGAGGGATATGGTGGGTCGGTGGGTTTGAGGGATATGGCGGGTAGGTGGGGTGGAGGGATATGATGGGTAGGTGAGGTTGGAGGATATGGTGGATAGGTGGGGTGGAGGGATATGGTGAGAGGATCAGTAGGTGGGGTTGGGTTCAGTGGCCTTTCCGTGATCCAGCGCTTCCACTGAGGAGCAGTGCAACCAGGGAGCGTATTTTTGGAAATGGCAGGGGTGTAACGTGTTAGCTTCTGCCCTATAATTTCAATAGATAAAAATCATGGGTTGCGTGCCTGCAATTTCTCAAGGTAGGGTCACTGAGTGTGCTGCTCACCGCGAGAAATTCAGGATCACAGAAGTACACCGACCGTGTGTTTCCTTCAGGACATTGGCGAGGGTTTGGGGAAGAGGAGCGAGGATGATTTTGAGTCCTGTTAAGGAAACCCTCAGGGCAGAACTTGTTTTCATTGGAGAAAAGATTCAGAGGGGACATGATCCAAGGTTTTAATGCTGAGAAGAATGGATAATGTAGACGGTGTGCTTGCTGACCTACGTTGGCTCCTGGTCCAATGACGCCTTCATTTAAACGTTTTCACTTGTGTTCAAATCCCCCTATGGTCTTGCCTCTCCATATCTCTGCAACCTCTTCTAGCCCTACAACCCTCCGAGATCTTTGCTTTCCTCCAGCTCTGGCCTCTTGTGCAATCCCACTTCCTTCGTCCCACTATTGGCGGCCGTGCTTTCAACCACCGGTCAACACAAAGTTCTAGATATCTTCCTGGGTGACTAGAGAATTGATCAAATGTCAGGCTCAGTGGTAAAGTCTTGCCTCCGAATCAGGCCGTTGTACTGACAGAGTGCTGCACTGTCGGAGATGCCATCTTTCAGATGAGACGTTAAAGCTAGTCCCCATCTGCTCGCTTGGGTGGGTGTAAAAGATCACATGGCAGTATTTCGAAGACGAGCAGGGGAGTTCTCCTCGGTGTTCTGGCCAATATTTATCTCTCAGATAACATCAGTAAAACAGATTATCTGGTCATTATTTCATTGCTGTTTGCGGGATCTTGCTGTGCGCAATTTGACTGCTGCGTTTCCTACATTACAACAGTGACTACATGTCTTCCTCTGAAAAGCACTATATAAATGCAAGTACTTTCTATCTCTCTTTTCATCGTCAGATGTGGTTCACAACTGAAGTGTTAACTTGTCTGTTCTCTGCACATATGCTGTCTGACTTGCTGAGTGGTCCCAGCATCCCGAGATTTTTCTTTTTGTATCGTTAATGAATTGACTTTTGTTTGGTTTTTGGAAAAAACACTTTCCATCTTGCATTTTAATTACTATCCATCCCCCACCCCATGGAATCCCAACACACCATAGCACTGTCACTTTAGGCAGTGTTTGCTCAGGACACATTTCAAAATGGATTATTATCAGGGGAAAATGGCCATCAAATGCCAGCCTGGTACTGGGTGAGAAAGTGGACAATGTTCCATTCCCCAGCACTGACATCCCTCACTCTGATAAGCCCAATCACTCACCAAAATATAGTCATTTAGAAAGCCGTGCAGGTTTAACTACACAGTCGCCAGGAGTTGGGTTGAAATACCCTGGCACGCAGAGTGGAAGGCCGATGGCTGAAACAGTGTGTTCTCTGATTACATCCTCACATCCATCATCAGCTTGGGACAAAGGGCACGCAGCAAATGGCTGTTGTCGAGCAACGTTACGGAGACTCTAACAGAAGGAATGTCTTGTTAGTTTACAGGAGGGGAGCTCAGAGTTACTCTACAGGGAGCTCGGTGTTACTCTATAGGGAGCTCAGAGTTACTCTATAGGGAGCTCGGTGTTATTCTATAGGGAGCTCGGTGTTACTCTATAGGGAGCTCGGTGTTACTCTGTAGGAGGCACGGTGTTATTCTGTAGGAGGCTCGGTGTTACTCTGTAGGAGGCTCGGTGTTACTCTATAGGGAGCTCGGTGTTACATAAGAACATAAGAAATAGGAGCAGGAGTAGGCCTTACAGCCCCTTGAGCCCGCTCTGCCATTCAGTAAGATCATGGCTGATCTGATCATGGACTCAGCTCCACTTCCCCACCCACTCCCTATAACCCCTTATCGTTTAAGAAACTATTTCTGTCTTAAATTTATTCAATGTCCCAGCTTCCACAGCTCTCTGAGGCAGCGAATTCCACAGATTTACAACCGTCTGAGAGAAGAAATTTCTCATCTGTTTTAAATGGGTGGCCCCTTATTCTAAGATCATGCCCTCTAGTTCCTGTCTCCCTCATCAGTGGAAACATTCTCTCTGCATCCACCTTGTCAACCCCCCTCATAATCTTATACATTTCGATAAGATCATCTCTCATTCTTCTGAATTCCAATGAGTAGAGGCCCAACCTACTCAACCTTTCCTCATAAGTCAACCCCCTCATCCCCGGAATCAATCTAGTGAACCTTCTCTGAACTGCCTCCAAAGCAAGTATATCCTTTCGTAAATATGGAAACCAAAACTGCACGCAGTATTCCAGGTGTGGCCTCACCAATACCTTATATAGCTGTAGTAAGACTTCCCTGCTTTTATACTCCATCCCCTTTGCAATAAAGGTCCAGATACCATTGGCCTTCCTGATCACTTGCTGTACCTGCATAGTATCCTTTTGTGTTTCATGCACAAGTACCCCCAGGTCCTGCTGTACTGTGGCACTTTGCAATCTTTCTCCATTTAAATAATAACTTGCTCTTTGATTTTTTCTGCCAATGTGCATGACCTCACACTTTCCATCTGCCAAATTTTTGCCCACTCACTTAACCCATGTCCTTTTGCAGGTTTTGTGTGTCCTCCAAACACATTGCTTTTCCTCCCATCTTTGTATCGTCAGCAAACTTGGCTACGTTACACTCAGTCCCTTCTTCCAAGTCGTTAATATAGATTGTAAATAGTTGGGGTCCCAGCACTGATCCCTGCGGCACCTCACTAGTTACTGGTTGCCAACCAGAGAATGAACCATTTATCCCGACTCTGTTCTCTGTTAGTTAGCCAATTCTCTATCCATGCTAATATATTACCCCCAACCCCATGAAATTTTATCTTGTGCAGTAACTTTTTATTTGGCACCTTGTCAAATGCCTTCTGGAAGTCCAAATACACCACATCCACTGGTTCCCCTTTATCCACCCTGTTCGTTACATCCTCAAAGAACTCCAGCAAATTTGTTAAACATAAATCCATGCTGACTTTGCCTGACCGAATTTTGCTTATCCAAATGTCCTGCTACTGCTTCTTTAATAATGGACTCTAACATTTTCCCAACCACAGATGTTAGGCTAACTGGTCTATAGTTTCCTGCTTTTTGTCTGCTTCCTTTTTTAAATAGGGTCGTTACATTTGCAGTTTTCCAATCTGCTGGGACCTCCCCAGAATCCAGGGAATTTTGGTAAATTACAATCAATGCATCTACAATCCCTGCCGCTACGTCTCTTAAGACCCGAGGATGCAAGCCTTCAGGTCCAGGGGATTTATCCGCCTTTAATCCCATTATCTTACTCTATAGGAAGCTCGGTGTTACTCTATAGGGAGCTCGGTGTTACTCTATAGGAGGGAAGCTCAGTGTTACTCTATGTTTTTCCGGGGGAGAAGGAACCCAGTATTCATTAAAGTAGATGGTTATGGAAGAGAGTCTATGATAGCATAATGACTCTGGTTGAAGTGAATTTGATGGGCTTGTTGTAGAGAGTAGAAAGATATATATAGACTTAGGCATTAGGCACCTGCTGGATATTTAAAACTCACATAAGCTTAAATGGACACACACATAAAATGGCTGCCCAGGCATGATGGGAAACCAGGTAGTCAAACTGTGAACTGTTGAACGTTCACTGATCGAGCAATAACCCTGTGAGGCCCACTGTAGGAATGCCTGGGAAGACAGAGATAAGAAGGAAACCATCTCCTGTGAACAAGGCCATAAACCAATTAATTCCCCAGGAAGAAAGATAAGAGGGAAGCCATTTGCTGTAAACAAGGCTACAAACCAATTATTTCTCCCAGATGAAAGAACTAGGGAGAGAACATATAAAGTCATCGATCAGCCCAAGTTGACAATGGTTTCCTGGATACTAGGAGAATTCTATTGGGTTAAAAGAACCTATATGTAATCTATAATCGTTGTGATTGGCTTGTGTCCAGCCGTGATGGGCTGTGTAACTGTAGTAAACTGTTTTGTAACTGTTGTGAAACATATAAAGGTACATGTAACTCTTTGTTCTGTGAAGAGAAACCTGGATACGGTCCTGAGTTTTTCCTTCCCGCTGAGCGTAATAAAAGCTGCTTCAGCATTGGAACCGACCCTGAGTGTTGAGTGATTCTTCTAAGAAAACACTAACGCTAACAATGGCGTAGTCGGCAGGATTTCCCGGAGTCGCTGGACGCCCTTGGAAAAAACCCGGGTGAGTATAAAAAACAATTTTTAAGTATAAAGGGTGCGGAAGGTGGAAGCTGGTTGATCGACATGAGGAGACGGTCTAATATCTCAAACGCCTAGCCTGAGCCTGAATTAAGAGGACTTTTGTCCCACGTGACGGCCAGGAACCAAGTAGGTGTAGGGAACACACTTAGACCGTGGGATCGTGATACCGAGAGACATTTTCCGGACCCAGTAGTGTAATTTGAAATACCCCGGGGTAGAACCAAGCGGTGTACAGCGGCTAATGGAATCCAAACCTGTGAACAGGGTCGGACCAACGGGCTGAGCGGTGGTAGGTAGTCGTTAAGGATACGTAGAGCACTGCGGGAATTGCTTAAACGCGTTTTTAAGAATTGTATAAGTTTGTGTAACAGCAGAACTTGTGACCTGACAGTAGCCAAGAGACAGTTTACTACAAGTCGCGCTAGAAAGAAAGCGGACCTCTGAGAGTAGATTCCTAACGGTACTAGTCCTACCCAGGAATGGCCATGAAAACAAGTAAACTCGAGTGGGGACCAGAAGGGTCGCTTACCCGCCACCTGGCGGAAAAACAAAAGAAGCTAATTGAAAAAATGATTAAAGCAGGGTGGAATCCTCAGGAACTAGTTATGTGAGGAATTATTTAGATAAAACTACGAATTCCCTGAAAGGTCATGGATCCAAAAATAGAGCCGGCCAAAACAAGAAGAGAGACTGTTGTAAATGTCTGATCGTTGAGTGAGAAGTGTCTGTGTGATTTTTGACTGCAGAATGAATTTTTTATGTTTTCATGTTCCGAAAGCCTGGTTGGAAGAGGAATGCAAGTGTCTGTTTATTTTAGAAACAGAGTGAAAGTCTTTTTTTAACCCTTTGTAATGTTGTCCTGTATGTGGGAAGTTTTAAGAAATTTAAGTTCGAAACGCAGGTGTGGATTTATTCGGATGATAAGTTACGGAGCTAGGAAAATAAACAAATAAAGAATAGGTTTGTTGAGCAAAATATTTATTTGACATGCTCACTTACTTGCCGAAAGAAAACATGCAATGATTGATTGGGTTGAAAGACATAAATTTAGTCTCGGAATGAGATAAAGAATGCTTTAAAAAAAAAAAAGAGCTTCTAAAAAAAAAAGTTTTAAATAAAGATTGAAATTACAACGTTTGAATTGGGATTTTGAGATATTCAGAGAAGGCACAGGAAATACTGAGGTGGATTTTAAAAAAAAAAGAAAAAGATTAAATTAAATCTGATCAGGTCAAACTCCTGGGCAAGTGGCGAGCTATCTGCGAAGGTGTAAAAGGAACTTTTGGAAAACGTTAAAAACAGCAAGCTTTAGTAACGACTTTGAAACTGGAGCATTTTGAGATAACGAAAGGCAGCACTCAAAAGCTGGACTCCATTCCAGTTATGGAGAAAAAGAAAAAGATAAAGACGCCACTTTGAAAGTAAACAAATGATTTTAAATTAACAACTTTATGGAGTTACGAACCCTCCGTGTAAAATACAAAACCTAATTTGAAGAAAGAAAAAAAAAGATGTAACAGACTAAATGGAAAAAGACATAACTTACTAAATACTAGTTGATGTTTGCTGTGAAAAAGATATTGGTTTAATTAGAAGAGAAAAAAAAATTGGAATAAGTAAAAAAACACTCTACATGGATTCGAATTTTCAATTATGAAAAAGTTTCAATGCAGTTTGAAAAGATTTCCAAAATGTCCCGAATAGTCTAAACAAGCAGGAGGGTTTTGAAGATAACGAGGAGAAAGAGAGAAATAAAAAAAAACAGAATTGAATTTCAGTAAACAAAATTGCTATTGTATGTGTGGTCTTGTTTTAAAACAATTTAAAAAAAAAAATTCTTTGGCAAGTACTTGAATTAGAAGTTAAGAAAACATTGGAGTTTACTCTAATGATTTATGCTGTTTAACGGATTCCTAATTTCGAAGCTAGTTTTGAAGGCACAAAGACTTTTTTTTTTCAGATGATTACGTGAAGTCACGTAATGACATCAGGTCTTCTTACAAACCTGGAAAGGAGTTAACCCTTTCCATTGACAGCCGTTTTATACTGAACATTATTAATTTGGATTTCTTAATAGGAAAAAAAAAGACTCAGCTAACAGAGGAAACAAAAATAAAAACAGAACTAGCTTATGTAATAATACTTGCCTGATACAATAAAGAAATAGATACTCAATAAAACAAATTGAAGAGTTAAAAGCTAAGATAAACAGGCTGGAAGAGATAACGGGTCTAGACGGATAGTGCAGTGCGCAGCCATAGCACCATCACCTCTGGCAATAGAGCCAATGTACCCCACGGTGGGTATGTGTAGTCCACAAACCCAACCTAACGGTAAAGCAGACAGCGATGTTTGGAGGAATAGCTTTGGCCTTGGTCATAATAGGAGTTTGGGTAATATTTAAGTGGGTAAAGACACGGGCGCACGCCCTACAGATTCAGCTCGAAATGGTTCGATTATAACCTTGTCCTTCTGATTTTGCAGGGTGACAGGGACACTCGTAGAGCAAAAAAACTTAACCCCTGGTGACGACCAGGCCGTCTGTTTAAAATTACAGATAATACTTACCGGAATGGGAATACGAAAGGCGCTACTCGTAATATGGATAGCCCTGCGACATGCACGTACCCTGGGCAACACCGACGGACAGCAGAGCACGCTGGAAATAAACAACTATATGAACTATGGAGTCTTGTTTAATTTAACGGACGGAATGTGCATCCCAGCAGCCAAGGACTGGAGCAAGGACAGGACTTATTTTAATGCATGGTTACAAGTGAATCCTAATAAGAATCCTAATAAGAATAAGAGTATGTGTACAGTGCTCCACGGGTATAAGGAGCAGATGCATTAAACGGAGGGATGTCAAAGGGCCTGATGAATGTACTTTCGGCATAATTTGCGCGCCTCCGGGACAATCCCAGCAATCAGTCATCCGCAAGAAGGGAATGGGGCTGTGTGGGTATTACGAGGAGGCGGGGGCGGCTGCAATATAATTGTATGTATGTTTCTCACCCCCTCCGACACCGCGCCCCATAAGAATCACTACATTGCCCGAAGAACTGCCTTGTCCCATAACTACTAAAGGACCAGAAAATGGGATTGCAATGTACAACGAAGGGGAATTATTGTATGATAATGTTAAACATGAAATTGTGCCTGTTCTGATCAATATTTCAGGCATCCAGATGCCGGAATATTGTACCGAACAGTCAAGGAAGATGTACAATGTATTAAGTAAAGTCGTAATGCAGCAGGCTGCCGATGCCATGGGTGCCAGTAAGTTCCGGGGACAGGGGTTAGCACCCAGGGTGAAGAGGGAAATAGTAAATGATGTTGCTACCGTTTTCAATACAGGAACCTCCGTAGTGAACTCGATAGACATACAAGGGCTAAATGAGAGGGTAGAACAGCTTAAAGGGGTGATGAAGGGGTTATTGGAGAGGGTGGAGCAAAACCAGGAAGACCAGGCCAACCTAGGAAAGGAGGGTGCCGAAATCCAGTTGGATGGCATCTCAGTCCTGGAAGCTCACGCTAAAACCATCAATCACCTCATTGATAGAGAACAAGAAGATACAATAAAGCAAAGACAGGGGCAACTCTGTCATGCTTATGGTCTGTGGATGGTGGGACAGATCCGCCACAACCTCGACCAGATCCAACGCGGGGAAGTACCCGATTGGATAGACAGTTCACATTTGGCTCAGTTGGCGAACCAAAGGGGGACACTGGATAATTGTACTCTGAAGGGACTGACCCGAGTATACCCCGCAATTCCAGATTGCCAGATGGGTAGGACTACCGGGATAGGGATAGTCCTGTTGATCCCCATAGCAACGCCGGACTCAGGGCCGTTCCCCTTATACCAACTAGAGAATATCGGAGTAATACGGGAAAATGTCTCCATACGCTACTACCTGACCACCACCTCTGCCGTTCGTCGAAACAACATACTTACTGGGATTTCCCTAGCAGATTGCAAGCAAAGGGGGGAAATCACAGTATGCCCTCACCCGGTGGGCCGAGGGGAACTAGACGAGTGCGGGTTTAACCGAACCAACGGGTGTGTACTAGAAATAGTGCCCGCACACATGCACTTCGCGAGGGCAGGCTACGGAGGGAGGGGAAGATACTGCGTCTCTACTACTGAGCGTTCATACCAGTATAATGACCTGCAGTGCCCTATACCGCAGCCAAACTTTTGCTTTACACCACTACAACCTGTCGCGATCGGGCAAGCACATATCATCCAGGTTAGGCGCCGGAAGTCCGAAGTTATTGAAGTAACTGATCAGCTCCATGATCATTTGCAGGATTATGACGAGCCAGAGCAGGTCCCTATCCCACATCTAACCGAAGTATTACGGGAGTTGAGGCTCAGAGTGGGTCAATCTGTAATACTCTATCACCAGCTACAAACTAAAATCAAAGAAGATACCGAGGTAGACTTACAAAGTCAGAGTTGGTGGAGAAAGGTCTGGGACTGGGGAATAAATGTGAACATCCACCCATGGATCCGAATTATTTCACACACACTGGTCGGAATACAATTAATCTTAGCAATAACATGGGGCGTGATGGCCTGCCAGGTATGCAGGCGCCACAAACGGCGGAAACGGACTAATCACCGTTCCCTGGATATTAAACAGGCCTGTTTGATAAGGGGACGGGAGGAGCTAGCCTTTGTTAATTTGATTTAAGCAACCGGAACTCCTGAAACCGCGTGACTGGCCAGCACGTTGAGGCAAGGAGTACCGGGCCGTGCACAAATATCAGATAAAGGCAGTATTTCGGTTAAAAGGGGACTAGGACTAGTCCCTTTACCGAAAGGGGGAATTGTTGTAGAGAGTAGAAAGATATATATAGACTTAGGCATTAGGCACCTGCTGGATATTTAAAACTCACATAAGCTTAAATGGACACACACATAAAATGGCTGCCCAGGCATGATGGGAAACCAGGTAGTCAAACTGTGAACTGTTGAACGTTCACTGACCGAGCAATAACCCTGTGAGGCCCACTGTAGGAATGCCTGGGAAGACAGAGATAAGAAGGAAACCATCTCCTGTGAACAAGGCCATAAACCAATTAATTCCCCAGGAAGAAAGATAAGAGGGAAGCCATTTGCTGTAAACAAGGCTACAAACCAATTATTTCTCCCAGATGAAAGAACTAGGGAGAGAACATATAAAGTCATCGATCAGCCCAAGTTGACAATGGTTCCCTGGATACTAGGAGAATTCTATTGGGTTAAAAGAACCTATATGTAATCTATAATCATTGTGATTGGCTTGTGTCCAGCCGTGATGGGCTGTGTAACTGTAGTAAACTGTTTTGTAACTGTTGTGAAACATATAAAGGTACATGTAACTCTTTGTTCTGTGAAGAGAAACCTGGATACGGTCCTGAGTTTTTCCTTCCCGCTGAGCGTAATAAAAGCTGCTTCAGCATTGGAACCGACCCTGAGTGTTGAGTGATTCTTCTAAGAAAACACTAACGCTAACAGGCTGAATGGCTTTCTCCTGCTCCTGATGTTGTAGGGCTAATTCCATGATGCCTCACTCTTCAGCAGACCGCTGTGCTCACAGGGAGTGCGGCACCAGAGAATGTGGGGGTACAACACTGTATTCGCATCGCCCACTTGCGCTCCCTTCAAGCGTGGGCTTTCCAGCTGCGAGTGTGGGATCAGCATGTCATCATATGTCCTGAAACAAAAGGTTTACTGGACAGACGGATGGAGATTGGGAACTGTTCTGCTGGATAAAAAAAAATTGTATTTATATAGCACCTTTTGAAACCTCAAGAGATCTCAAGGTGTTTACAGCCAATGAAATACTTTTAAAGTGTAGTCACTGTTGTAATGTAGGAAACGCAGACAGTAAGTGACATTCCCTGGGTGAGGGTTATTGTTTGACACTGATCCTGACTGTCTCGTTATTGATTTTCTGCTCAAGAAGTGTAAGGGATAGTATTGACAGTGTGCATCAGTTCTCGGCAGTGCATAACTAACACGAGAATAGCCAGTGGGTTGCGGTTAGAAGGTGACCCTGTCCCTGGTCTGTGCCTGGGATAACTGTGTGGAACATGTTCAGCTGGTTCGCCAGCCACTGATTACGATTCAGTGTCAGACGTGGTTTAGTGGGCAGCATTCTTGCCTCTGAGGCAGAAGGTTGTGGGTTCAAGCCCCACTTCAAAGACTTGAGTGCAAGCTGACACTTCAGTGCAGTGCCGAGGGAGTGCTGCACTGTTGGAGGTGCCGTCTCTCAGATGAGACGTTAAACTGAGGCACCGTCTGCTCTCTTGGCTGAACGTAAAAGATCTCATGGCACTATTTTGAATATTTATCCCTCAACCAACAGCACTAAAAAAAATCAGATTATCTCATTGCTGTTTGTGGGACCTTGCAATGCGCAAATTATCTGCCGCGTTTCCTACATTGCAACACTTGAAAAAGTATTTCTCCGGCTGTAAGGCGTGTTGGGATGTCCTGAGATCATGACAGGTGCTATATAAATGCAAGTCCTTTGCGTAAAATAGATCCTCCAAACCTCTCTGTTTTGGAGATAAAGTTACGAACTCAACAAACGCCCAGTGGAAAATACTTCTATCGTAACCACCTCATCAGAACATTTCATAATTCTGAACACCTCTCTCAGATCTCCTTACCTTCCCTGTCTAATGCAAAGAGACGGTGCCTCACTTTAATGTATCTTTTACTGCTATTTTGCCAATTGAAAGCCTGTTCATTGCCCTTCATGCTTTTGCTGATAGCTGCCACCTGTAACAGTTCTGAGTTTGGAAGACTTCAATCCAGTTTCGATCCACTTGTCAGAGGCCCTGTGCCAAAACCAGAAGATAAACAGCCTCACTGTTAGCAGCCAAGCCAGTCACCGTGCTGCACTGGACCCATTAAAGGGCAGTGCACATTCTCAAATTACTTTAATGCTTCTCTTAAATGAATAGTTCACTGCTCTAATCAAGTCTGCAAAATCAGTGGCAAGTTTGCATTCCTCAACACAATGAAATATCAGGAGAAAACAAAATCAGAAAGTCAGTCAGCCTCGTGGAAAGATCAATGGTTACAATCGATCAGCTCCGAAGAAGGGAGCACGATTCGGAAGCTGATAGGCCCGACATGTGTTTCCAGCATTTTATCTTTCTCACTTAGATGTCTAGCGTTATTAATATTTTATTTTATCTCAGGGGGGGAAGCCACTTCAAAAGCTCAGACCATAATCAGAATTAGACATGCAAACTTAAACTACGGCAGAGATAGTACAGAGCAGGTGTGGGGACGGCACATCTGTAAAGAACAAACCATTAAACAAGGGTCTTACTGTGGTGCTATCAAAGGTGGCCTCTGTGCCCAGAAAATGGGAAAAACTCAGCTTTTATTTTCGATTCAAGTTGATTTTTATTCAGCTGAATTTTCATTTTATTGTCTGTTTTTGGAAAAGAGGAGAAAGAGGGTGGGATAAACACATTACTGTTCCAGCGAGGCCAAACCGGAAGCAGCACTTTATCCAGCAACAGTCTGAAGCATCCAGATTCACGCCAACACATGGACTCGAGAATCTATCTTGCCATTCAGCCACGCTGGCCGTGCAGTACAATACGTCTCTCTAACCAAGTCAAAGCAAACAGCTCAAAAAACAAACACAATGGCTGTTGGCCAGGGAGTAAGGTCAGGGGTGGAGCCAAACTCCCATTAGTCAGCTCAGTATGTCAGACAAATGTTGATGGCTTTGCAGGCGGGACTGACCCTCCAGGGCAGCTGTGCCCCTGTGCTACAGTCCCGAGTGCCAGGGTTAGGGGAGACCCCGGTGGGGGTTAACTGCTACCAGGCTGCTGCTGGTGCTGTAAAGCTGGCTGTGTGAGGGCAGCCTGCGCCCGTCTGATTCCTCCCTCGCCGCAGGCAGCAGCCTGGGCTTTGCTCAGTGCCCCTCGCCCACAGCAGAGACTCGAGAGCAGGCGGCTGGAAGAATGCGGAGATGAAGCTGTCACGCTCACCAGACTGCTGCCACTGACGAGCCCTTTAATCTTTCTCAATAAAGGGCATGAGTTTGAAATCCGTGCCTGTACCATTTTTGAAAAACAGTTTTTAATAGAATAACGAGCTGCTTTATTGACTGGCCGCCAGTATTTGGTCTGGAGGTGTGATTGCTTGGATCGAAGGGAAATGGGTTTCTATTTAAGTCCTTCAGTGCTGTACGTCACACAGTGTAAGCAGATCGCTGCCCGGTTTCCTCTCTCACTCGTCAATACAGTGGCACTAAAAAGTGTGGCATCGCCCTTGACATCTTTGTCCAGCTGTTCTATCGACGAGTTCCCCCCACCACCCCCCCCCCCTCAGCACACCTCCCCTTCCTCCTGTCGTGTACCAACTCCAACCACCGGTGCTCCGCCCGCGAGCTTCTGCGGCTCCGCAACGAGTGCTTCACCCGCTAAGGGCGCGGCAGGAGACACGGAGGGCGCAGTGACGTGTCAGCGCCAGCTGGCTCGGACGCTCCAGGGTTCCTGTCTGGACGCGTGGGGAGGCGGGGGGGAGTGGCGAGAGCTTTCAGCGTTCTTATTGCGGGGTCTGTTCGCTTGTTAGGATGCCCATGTACTTGTTGGTGAGGAAGTCGCAGACAGAGATGTTGCAGATGGCCTGGTGCACGTTGGTTACACTCAGCTCTTTGGGCGCTCTGAATCGAACAAAGAAACAGAAGCTTCAGTATTTGCAAACTGGATATAGAATCGTACAGCACACAAGGAGCCCATTCGGCACAGTATACCTGTGCCGGTTCTTTGGTAGAGCTATCCAATTAGTCCCACACCCCCTGCTCTTTTTTTTCTTTTTCAAGTACATAGCCAATTGCCTTTTGATAGTTATTATTGAATCTGCTTCCACCCTTTCAGGCAGTGCATTGCACATCAAAACAACTCACTACGTAAAATATTTCTCCTCATTCCCCCCCTGGTTCTTTTGCCAATTGTCTGAATAGAAGATTCATTCCTGCTTTCTCCATGTCCTGTTTATTCACACTCAACAACCCAGCAAACACTCACAAGGGAGCCAATGATCCCACTAACATTGCTTTCTATAGGATTCATTTATTTCCGTGCAAGTGTAGGAAGCTGAGAGGAACCCAGGGAACAGTGGGTACAGGGTGTGCAGGCTGGGAGGTGGTACTGAGACAGACATCCTCTGGGACTGTGGTGCATTATCCCTCCTTGAACTCTCTGCAACCTTTGGCACAATCGACCATATCCTCCTCCTCCAACGCCTCTCCTCTGTGATCCAGTTGGGTGGGACTGCCCTCGCCTGGTCCCACTCTTACCTACCGAATCATAGCGAGAGCACCTCCAGCATTGGCTTCTCTTCCCACCCCGACACCTATACCTCTGGGGTCTACCAAAACTCTATCCTTGGCCCCTCCTCTTCTTCATCTACATGCTGCTCCTTGATGATATAATCTGCAGACATTGAGTCAGCCTCCACATGTACACTGATGACACCCAGCTCTACCTTTCCAGCATCTCTCCTGGCCTCACCACCGCATCTGTGTTGTCAGACTGCTTGACCAATATCCAGTCGAGGATGAATTGCAATTTCCTCCTGTTAAACATTGACAAGACCAAAGCCGTTGTCTTCAGCTCCAGCTACAAACTCGGTCCGCTAGCCACCGACTCTGTCCCCCTCCCCGGCCATTGTCTCGGGCTGAACCAGACGTCCTATTTGACCCCGAGCTGAACCTCGAAACACAAAGATTGTCCACCTCAATCTCCAAAATACCATCTGCCTCGGCTCTTACCCCAGCCCATCTGCTGCTTAAACACCCTCATTCATGCCTAGTCACCTTCAGACTCCACGATTCCAATGCTGTCCTGGACAACATCCCACCCTGCACCCTCTGTAAACCACAACTCTGCTGCCCGTATTCTACCCTGCAGCAAGTCCCTCTCACCCCTGTCCTTGGCCTGCATTGGCTGTCAGACCCTCAATGTCCCCAATCGGTTAGAAATAAGATTGCACTGTACCTGTTGTGGGGAGTGCCCTGGTGTGCAATTCCCAAAGACTCTCGGAGGATGTCACTTACAAACTGTTCAGTAGCCTTAAGGCAAAGAGATAAGAGTGATCAGGAACCATGTCAGCACAACCATCTCACAGAAGGCTGCAGCTTCTGCCAGGCCCTTTACTCTTCACCCTCTCCGACGGGCACCAGAGACTGAATTTCCCAGGACTACGCTGGGGGTGAGGATCCGCGCCCAATGTCAGTGCATACTGGAAGATCATAAGCTTCTTGGAGTGACTCACTGTTATTCACAGCTGGCATGAGTGGTTTACAGTGACTTATTGGCCCGAAAATTGTGGCCTCTCCGGTTGCGTACGATGTGTGCACACTCCCGAAGAGGCCTCGCAAATGCCGGTTCTCGGCACGCGATGCGCATACGGCGAGAATTAACTTTTGCGATCTGTCAGAATTTCTTTTGACAGATCACACGCATCCCCGGGAGAAGGACATTCACGGGCGGAGATTTGGGCTATTTGCCCAGTGAATGTCCTTTAAACTTTTACGCCTGGTAAAAGCAGGTGCATAGTCTACTTTTACCAGCATAAAAGTTTTAAAACATAGAAAAATTAAATGTTACTACTTATTTTTATATTAAAAACGCTGTCTATGAAGGTAAGTTTATTTTTTAACACTATTAAAATGTTTTTTTTTTTAATTTCAATTAATTTTAAAAAGTGGTGTTTTTTTATTTATGTTTGCGTTTTATTTGATTTAAGGGGTATTCTCATTGATAGTAATGGGAGCTTCGAGGAATGGAAGCTCGAGTAATGGGAGCTCCGGGCTCTCATTACTATGAATGAGAATACTACATTTTGATTGGTGGTCCAGGCCCACGTGATCCCAACATGTGCAAATGGAAGACATGTTCCCGTACGCTGGACTGCGCAACTAGGCCTCGGAGCACAATCCTACGTTCCTCCGGGACCATCAGATATTTTCATTAAAAAAATTTTGGTCGGAGGCGTTCGCCTGCAGGAAGCCTTCAACAGCAATTTCCCCCACTGTTACTCAATACTGGCCCGAGTGGTTTAGAGTGACTCACTGTTACTCAATGCTGGCCCGAATGGTTTAGAGTGACTCACAGTTACTTGGAGCTGGTGAGTGATTTGAAGTGACGCACTGTTGCTCGTTCCCTGTGTTTGGGAATAGTGCTTGGCTTGCTTACTGCTGAGTTTTGAAACTTACTGTGTGGGTGTCTGTGTGTCATGACCTTTGCTCTACACTCAATGGCACTGCACACTGCGGCACCAATTAATCACCACCCCTTGCTTACAAGCTTTGAAAAAGCAGCTGGGTTCAGAATGACTTCTGGCATCTTCACCTCACCTTTATGATCATGTCTTCAATCACTGGTGCGTAGACTTGGCTCTCCAGCTCCAGGGGTTCAATTGTAACACCGATCTATAAAGGGAAAGGAGGGCAGTCAGTGCAGAGAGTTACACCAGCAGAAAGGAGGGAAGTCAGTGCGGGGAGACTATAACCAGCAGAAAGGACAGCGTGCACTCATACTCAGGAGCTAGGGAGCCCGACTCTCTCTCTCTCACACACACACACACACACACACACACGGCAGGTATTGGCTCAGAGTTGGGTATCTGGCTACATCTTAGCTTTTGATCATTACCTGCTGTGCTGTGTCTCTGGCGTATTCCATAGCTGGCATCATGCCCATGTAGAACTTGACCTCTTCATCCTCTTCCTCCAGCTCTTTCTTGACTTTCACTTTAGAGGACTCGATCGTGCCAATGATGTCTACCTCTTCGTCACTCTCGGGCTCGGTTTTCAAAATGGCCTCCACCTCCAAGAGCCTCTGGCAGAGCTCATCGGCCCCAGTGTACGTGGAGGGGCATTCTGAAATACAGTGGCAAGCATTGGTAAATAATGGTGTGTTTCTAAATAGCCCCAGCATTGGTAAATAATGGTGTGTTTCTAAATAGCCCCAGCATTGGTAAATAATGGTGTGTTTCTAAATAGCCCCAGCATTGGTAAATAATGGTGTGTTTCTAAATAGCCCCCAGCATTGGTAAATAATGGTGTGTTTCTAAATAGCCCCAGCATTGGTAAATAATGGTGTGTTTCTAAATAGCCCCAGCATTGGTAAATAATGGCGAGTTTCTAAATAGCCCCAGCATTGGTAAATAATGGTGTGTTTCTAAATAGCCCCAGCATTGGTAAATAATGGCGAGTTTCTAAATAGCCCCAGCATTGGTAAATAATGGTGTGTTTCTAAATAGCCCCAGCATTGGTAAATAATGGTGTGTTTCTAAATAGCCCCAGCATTGGTAAATAATGGCGAGTTTCTAAATAGCCCCAGCATTGGTAAATAATGGTGTGTTTCTAAATAGCCCCAGCATTGGTAAATAATGGTGAGTTTCTAAATAGCCCCAGCATTGGTAAATAATGGTGAGTTTCTAAATAGCCCCAGTATTGGTAAATAATGGTGTGTTTCTAAATAGCCCCAGCATTGGTAAATAATGGTGTGTTTCTAAATAGCCCCCAGCATTGGTAAATAATGGTGTGTTTCTAAATAGCCCCAGCATTGGTAAATAATGGTGTTTCTAAATAGCCCCCAGCTAAATATTGGTGAGTTTGTAAACAGCGCTATAAGTTTCTGGATACCAAGGGTTTGTAAATAAATGAGTTAGTAATTGACTTCAAACAGCGATAAGTAACTCGTAGAGTTTGTAAATACAGGAAAAAAGTTATAATTAACCCATAGGGCTAGAAATTCGGTTTTGATCATAGCGAAAAAACTGCTGACTCCGCAATGATTTCAAGGCCGAACATTCAGGAAAAAAGTGGAAAAATAGCGCCCGATGGGAAAAATCGGCATTGCACAAAGATTCGTGAAGCAATCCGCAACTTTTCTCCGAGGCCGATACCGCTGCGAGTTGGGCCGAGGGAGGGGGAAAACACTATTTTTTTCCCTCCCAAAAAACAAAAAATAAAAAATCACAAGACCGTTTTCTGGTGAATTGCTGCAAAAGAATTTAAAAATAAAAACTTTAACTTACCTTTTTTACAGGATTTCATACCTACTGCCGTTCCAAGGGCTGCTCCGACAGGTTTTTCCCCGGGCGCTTTTTTTGGTCCCATCTACGGGTCACCGCTGAGCCAAATATTGGGTGAAAGCGCTTTTTCCAATCTTGCACGCCGGCGGTCAGCTCCCCAGCGGTATTTCAAAACCGCCGCTGCAAGATTTCAGGGAATATTCCGCCAAAAACGGTGAAATAGCACCGAAAAACCCGGTGTAAGGTTGCCGAAAATCCAGCCCAATGAGTTGTAAATAATGGGAAGGATTTGAAAAATAACAAATCAAAATGAAGAATATGCAAATATCTTCAAGAATATGTAAATATGTCCCAGAATATGTAATTATCTCTATGGGTTTATGAATAGCACATTGGGGTTGATTTTTAATCCTAGTTTGGTGGGGAGATGGGGGCTGGGTGGAGGAGGGGGGGGTTGATGGAAGGGGATGGGGGCTGGACGGAGGGTGCGGGGGTTGGGTGGAGGGGGGGTTGGGTGGAGGGGGTTGGGCAGAGGGGGCGGGGGTTGGACGGGGGGGGGGGGCGGGGGTTGGGCGGAGGGGGGATGGGGGTTGTGCGGAGGGGGAGGGGGTTGGGCGGAGGGGGGTGGGTTGGGCAGAGGGGGGTGGGTTGGGCGGAGGGGGATGGGTTGGGCGGAGGGGGGGTTGGGCGGAGGGGGTTGGGCGGAGGGGGTTGGGCGGAGGGGGTTGGGCGGAGGGGGTTGGGCAGAGGGGGCGGGGGTTGGACTGAGGGGGGGCGGGGTTTGGGCGGAGGGGGGGTGGGGTTTGTGCGGAGTGGGGATGGGGGTTGTGCGGAGTGGGGAGGGTTGGGTGGAGGGGGTTGGGCAGAGGGGGCGGGGGCGGGGGTTGGGCGGAGGGGGGATGGGGGTTGTGCGGAGGGGGAGGGGGTTGGGCGGAGGGGGGTGGGTTGGGCAGAGGGGGGTGGGTTGGGCGGAGGGGGTTGGGCGGAGGGGGTTGGGCAGAGGGGGCGGGGGTTGGACTGAGGGGGGGCGGGGTTTGGGCAGAGGGGGGGCGGGGTTTGGGCGGAGGGGGGGTGGGGTTTGGGCGGAGGGGGGGTGGGGTTTGTGCGGAGTGGGGATGGGGGTTGTGCGGAGTGGGGAGGGGGGTGGGTTGGGTGGAGGGGGCAGGGGTTGGACGGAGAGGGAATGGGTGTTGGGCGGGGGGGGGCGCGGGGGTGCAAATGCGAAATGCACTCATGGCCCACGTAAACAACTCAAGGATTTGTAAACGTCCCCAAGGGTTTGTAAATAATGCCAAATGTGTCAATAGTTGTGGGGAATACAAACTGGCTGCCTGTTCCCCGCCTCCCACAGAGTAAATTTGTGCCTAATTATAAAATCGGACCATCTTTCCTTTTAAATTGTGTGTGGTTATTTATTCCTGATGTCTTTTAAGTATCGATCTAACTTTATTCCAGTGATTTACTACCGGGATAATATAGGGCAAGGACACTGGGCTGTACCATTTGAAAGCATATAGTTTGACAGCTTGCTGAAACGGGCTGATAAGCTATATATAGACTATCTACTGGGACAGTGTCTTCAAGGAACATCGGGCTTTTGTTATTGTGGCTGTCACATAATTGTAAACCCTTACTAATAAAATATTAAATTGATTAAATCCCAGCCTGCCATGTCCCTGAAACTCCATCCAGCTCAATCCCACAGGGATGCAGGAAGAGACAGAAATGAGGCTGAACAGGAGACTGAAAACATCTCAGAGACAGGGCTTCAGACTATCTGCCTGACAATTTACTGATAAGGACCACACTGGAACTACAAGAAGGAGTCTCCACTGTACAGGTAGAGGAGAAATATCACCAACGATGTCTCCACAAGATCCTACAAATCCCTTGGGAGGTCAGACGCGCCAACATCAGCGTCCTCGTGTAGGCTAACATCCTCAGCATTGAAGCACCGACCACACTTGATCAGCTCCGCATAGTTCGCATGCCTGACACAAGACTCCCAAAGCAAGTGCTCTACTCGGAGCTCCTTCACGGCAAACTAGCCAAAGGTGGGCAGAGGAAACGTTACAGGGACACCCTCAAAGCCTCCCTGATAAAGTGCAACATCCCCACTGACACCTGGGAGTCCCTGGCCAAAAACCGCCCTAAGTGGAGGAAGTGCATCCGGGAGGGCACTGAGCACCTTGAGTCTCATCGCCGAGAGCGTGCAGAAATCAAGTGCAGGCAGCGGAAAGAGCGTGCGGCAAACCAGTCTCACCCACCCCTTCTCTCAACGACTATCTGTCCCACCTGTGACAGAGTCTGTGGCTCTCGTATTGGACTGTTCAGCCACCAAAGAACTCACTTCAGGAGTGGAAGCAAGTCTTCCTCGATCCCAAGGGACTGCTATGATGATGACGATGAGAGGAGAAGGAGCCTACTATTTACAGGAAGCAGTGAAAGATATAAGACAAGGAACCCTTGCTGCACCAGGTATAGGGTAAACGAATGTCCCCACCACAGGGTACAGGACAAGGGGGCTCCATTCCACTGGATGAAGCAGAATAGCTGCCACTTCTCCACATGCAAGACAAGGAACGGTTGCTGCAGCGGGAGCAGGAGATGGAACCATGGCCACATTCTACAGCTCTACCCTTCGAGTCAACAGAGTGCCTCTGACTTCTCTTCTCACTCCTCTCTTTCTGACTGTTAAACTTGCATCCGCTGGGGATTTGAACCCTTCACCACAGCGAGCAACTTGCCGGATGGGGTTCGGTGGTTGCGCCTCTCTAATCCTGAGCGAATTAGCACTGGGAGTTGAGTGTCCAGCTCACCTGGCTCGTTGTCGATCTGAGTCAGTATATCTTCCATCGAGTCCTCTTCGGCGACTGCGGTCTCTGGGTCGGGGGGCACGTACCCGCGCTGCCGGCACCAGTACACAATCTGCTTGGTCTTCATGGGCTCTATGCTGCTGAACCGTGGGCATTTCTCCATCACCTCCTGCAGGATCCTCCTCACGGCTACTGCACGCTGCCACTGGGTGGGGGGGGGGCGGGGGGGTGGCGACAGGGAGGGAGAGACAGGGCAACATGAGCTTCTCTGCTTTACACCACCGTCCTCAGAATCAAAATAAGGTGCACAAAACAGCATCAGAGCAACATTACTCTCGGGCTGAAGTCCTCAACAAGGCTCATGGAATGTTGGCCTTTGTCTCGAGGGGGCTGGAGTACAAAGGGTAAAAGTTTGGCTTCAGTGGTACCGAGCCTTGTTCAACCCCCACCTGGAGTACTGCAGTGTTCAGTTCTGGGCACAGCACCTCAGGAAAGAGATATTGGCCTCGGAGGGGTGCAGCGCACATTCACCAGGATACCAGGCAAAGGGGTTAAATTATGAGGACAGGTTTCATAACCTTGGGTTGCAGTCCCATGAATTCAGAAGTTTGAGAGCTGATCTAATTGAGCTGTTTAATACTGATAAAAGGATTTAATAGGGAACATATAGAGGAACTACTCCTCTGGAAGGGGAATCCAGAGCAAGGGGGTATCATCTTAAAATGACAGCTGGGCCATTCTGGAGTGAAATCGGGAAGCATTTTTCACACAAAGGGGTGTGGAAATCTAGAATTGTTCCTCCAAAAGATTGTGTATGCTTGGTCAACTGGAGGTTTCAAGACTGAGATTGATATATTTTGTTGGGTATGGGTATTTAAAACTAAGGCAGGTAAATGGGGTTGAGGTACCCATCAGCCATGATCCAGTTGAATGGTGGAACAGGCTCGAGGGGCTGAATGGCCTACTCTTGTTCCTGTCTTCCTATGGACTTGGGACCTGTATCACGGGGCACTGGGACACACATACACTAGCACAGGGGACCCTGGATCACGAGGCACTGGGACATGGGTTCCCGTATCGGATGTGCTGGGACACACATACACTGACAAAGGGGACCCTGTGTCATGGGCACTAGTACACCAAGTCCTGTATCACAGAATGCTCAGGTTCTGCCTGCAGGCCACCACATGCTGAGGTACCAGTCTCAGCCACAACATTCAGGGACTACAGGGACAGCTGGTTTCAGAATGGCAGTGGAAGAGGCCACAAAATAAGTCAATCCTCTGCTGTTCCCCCACCACCCCCTCTTACCCCCCCCCCCCCCCCCTTGAAAGCTAGGCTCCAGTTACACAGGTGATGACTGCCTCATCCAAATCGCTATTCTTCACACACAACTGCAGCAAGATATTTGACCAGGGGATGCATCACAGTGTTCCTGTCTTACCTGAAACCCACGTACATTTTCAGCAGGGATCACTGGATAGCAATCGGGAGTGGGAATCCTGCTGATGTTGCAACTCTCCATCTCTGTCCTCAAAGCTTTGCATAGTTTAAAACACAAACAATGGGCTGAGAATTAACCTGGGCTTAAGAACACTGGGAGCTGGGCCTTACCTCTGCGGCTCTCCTCTTCCCAATATTCCAGCTGTAATACTGTTCCAGAGAGATGGCACAAAACGGGTTGGTGTCCTCGCCTGGTGGAGAAAGTTCAGCGATCAGTGTTTAATGTCTTGAACTGCTGGCACCAGTTACAGAATGACTACGGATGTTGTAGAAATAGCTAAAGGGAAGTGAGCTGGGTATGATAGTAGATTCAGCACTTAATATGTCAAACCAGTTGGGCAGCAATAAACAAAGTGAAGACAGTGCTGAATTCGATCGCTGATTTAGTCAAAGAAAGTCAGGTTAAAGTGGCCAGATTGCACCGTGAGAACTTTGGTCACGTTCAAGCTATGGAGGCAATACAGAGAGAAACCATGACCCCTAAAGTATGTACCACGTTATCCATCCTCCAGACATCCAAGGCACTTCACATCCAAGGAATTAAAATGTCGGCAAATGTGGCAGCCAATTGGTGCCACAACAGCCAGTGGGAAAATGACCAGTTAATCTGTTTTTGGTGGTGTTGGCTGAGGGATGAATATTGGCCAGGACACCGACAGATCTCCCTGATCTTTTTTAAATTAATTCTTGGGCCTTCATAGCTAGGGGATTTGAGTATAGGAGCAGGGAGGTCTTGCTACAGCTGTACAGGGCCTTGGTGAGGCCTCACCTGGAATATTGTGTTCAGTTTTGGTCTCCTAATCTGAGGAAGGATGTTCTTGCTATTGAGGGAGTGCAGCGAAGGTTCACCAGACTGATTCCCGGGATGGCATGACTGACATATGAGGAGAGACTGGATCGACTGGGCCTTTATACACTGGAGTTTAGAAAGATGAAAGGGGATCTCATAGAAACATATAAAATTCTGACGGGACTGGACAGGTTAGATGCAGGAAGAATGTTCCCGATGTTGGGGGAGTCCAGAACCGGGGGTCACAGTCTAAGGATAAGGGGTAAGACATTTAGGACCGAGATGAGGAGAAACTTCTTCACTCAGAGAGTGGTGAACCTGTGGAATTCTCTTCCGCAGAGAGTTGTTGATGCCAGTTCAAGAGGGAGTTGGATATGGCCCTTACGGCTAAAGGGATCGAGGGGTATGGAGAGAAAGCAGGAAAGGGGTACTGAGGTGAATGATCAGCCGTGATCTTATTGAATGGTGGTGCAGGCTCGAAGGGCCGAATGGCCTACTCCTGCACCTGTTTTTCTATGTCATATGATGCCTATCCCTCGTTGCCAAGAGAAGGTGATGGTAAGTCTTCTTCTTGAATTGCTGGAGTCCATGTTTGCGGCAGTTTAATATAACTAAGTGGCTTAATATAACTTCAGAGAGTGGTTAAGAGTCTACCACATTGGTGTGGGACTGGAATCACATATAGGCCTGACCGAGTAAGGCCAGCAAGTTCCCTTCCCTAAAGGGCATTAGTGAACCAAGTAGGTTTTTACCACAATCTGACAGCTTCACTGTCACCTTTACTGATAGCAGCTTTTTATTTCTAAATTCAAATTCTGGTTGTTAGTCCAGGTCACTACACTACCGTTCCTATCCAATAGTACAATGTGACCCTTTATGACCATTGGAACCACAGCCCTTTTAAAGTTGAGCACCTAATCTAGTCTAGTAGTGCAGTGAAGTGCTGAGGGAGTGCTGCACTATCGGATGAGATGTGAAACCGAGGCCCTATCTGCCCCTCTCTGTTGGAAATAAAAGATCCTATGATACTATTTCAAAGAGCAGGGGAGTTCTCCCCGGTTTCCTGGCCCTCAACTAACATCACGAAAACTGATTATCTGGCGGGAAGAGTTTTGCGCCGACTCGAAACCTGCCCAATGTGAACACGTGGGACTTGCTGCCTCGCAGAGTTAGCGAAACCCTAACTGCCAAATCCAACGTTAAAATCAGCAACCTGCCTGAAATAATAATCAAAGAGCTTTACTCACTTTTCTTGGGCACGATCAAAGGCACCTTCTTCAGGATGGCAGTCAGTAACTGTTGCACATTCTCAATGTACCCAAGGCTAAAGGCAGCAAGGAATAAGAGGCTGGTCAGTGCTGTGTATGTGGCACTAAAGGCAAGTTCCCCAAAGGACATCAGTGAGCCAGGTGGGTTTTTACGATTATCCGACAGCTTCACTTCACCTTTACTGATACCAGTTTTTTGGACTGGATTTTCCAGTCCTGTCTGCCTCTGTTTTCGCCCCGGAGAGACGGCAATGGCAGCGTTGAGCTCTTCCGGGCTGACGGCCAGCTTCCAGCGCCCTGCCGGGGTTTTCGGGGCTGGTTTCGGCAGGGTGCGGAGCATTACCGCCCGGAAGAGGAGGTGCAATGTCCCTGGTTGCGACACCGAATCGATTTCTGACTCCCGCCCGACCTGTACGCCCCACAGCGCCACCTGCTGGGACCGCCTGTGAAAACGCGCGGTCCGACCTGCAGCGGCTGCAGTGAGATAAGTAATGTCCACCTCGGGTAAGTGTGATTGTTTTTTCTTTTCTTTTTTTTTGCGATGTATGTTGTGGTGGCATGGGCTATGTATTGTTGTTTTTTTTCAGGTATCCCCCCCCCCCCCCGCAGACCTCTCTGAGCGCTCCAAGGCCGGCTGTTTAGCTCGGGATATTCAGTTGCTCAGCCAGCCTAGCGCCCTGAGAGAGGTGAGCAACGCACCACACTCAGGGCCCAGCTGCCCAATTTTTCTGACTGAGGCGCAAACTATTCCCAGGCACAAACTGTACCGGCCCGCCACCATTACTGCCCCGAAATCAGCAAAGCCAAAAATCCAGCCCTTTATTTCTAAACTCAAATTCTCAATCTGCCATGCGTTCTGTGGATTGTTAGTCCAGGTCACACTACCGTTCCTGTCCAATAGTGCAATGTGACCCTTTATGACCATCTGAACCACAGCCCTTTTAAAGTTGAGCACCTAATCTAGTCTGATACTGCAGTGGCATACTGAGGGAGTGCTGCACGATCAGAGGTGCTGTCTTTCGGATGAGAAATTAAACCGAGGCCCTGTCTGCCCTCTCTGTTGGAAGTAAACGATCCCATGGCACTATTTCAAAGAAAAGCAGCGACATCTAACAGCCAGTCGTGACAAAAACATGAACCTGTTTTTTTTCTCTGCACAGTGACACTTATTGTAACGCAGTAACACCTCACTGAACTGACCGTACACAAGGCTATATAACATGAGGGACAGATGGTGTGTCAATAAGCATCTTCTAGATGAGATATTGGCACAGCAGACTTTAACAATGAAATAGCGGTATGTTTTATATCTATTGGCTTTCTCCCCTTTCTCTCCTGTGTACCATCATCACCATCATAGACAGTCCCTCGAAATGAGGATGACTTGCTTTCACACCAAAAAGGGAATGAGTTCATAGGTATTTCAATGAAGGACCTAATATTCCAGGTCCCGAACTACATCCTCAAGGGTGGAAGATGCCTGTGCGTGGATTTTTTTAACGTGTGCTGACCGTTGCACACCAGCCACCACACGGGCTTGACAGAGCTAGGTCTTGGTCCAGTGGCAAAGATTAACCAAGACGATTGGAGACCAGCTCTGCTGCACGGACCTAGTGCGCACACACAGCGCAGTGTGGGCTGGCCCGTGCTACCCCTGGGCCCTCGCCTCTTCTGGACCCCGATCACGTCGCTCTACGAATTCTCGCCGTTCCTGTGTACCATGAGGCTGCCTGCTCTATAGTATCTCACCCAAGTGACCATTCTTCTTCTGTGAAGCTAAACAGTGAGTGCTGGCAAGGTATTTGACTGTGCTAAACTTCACTGGTGTGTATTACCCGACATTCACTGACATGCATTTTCCAGAGGTGATTCAAGCAAGGCCTCCAGCACCATTCCAGGAACAATGTGGCCAATGTAGCTGAGATCAGCTAACTCAATACAGGCCACAGTTCACCTGCCCTGGGAGTGTTCACTGAGTCAGTGTAGAGGGAGCTTTACTCTGTATCTAACCCGTACTGTACCTGCCCTGGGAGTGTTTGACGGGACAATGTACAGGGAGCTTTACTCTGTATCTAACCCGTACTGTACCTGCCCTGGGAGTGTTTGATGGGACAGTGTACAGGGAGCTTTACTCTGTATCTAAGCTGTGTTGTATTTGAATTTTTAAACTGAACACAGGAGGCATATATAGAAAAGGGATGTGGCAATAAAATGCTGGACTTACTCAATAATTTCAAAAGTCCCATCCAGTCCTGCCCGTTCCACTTTCACGGTGCCCGCTGTGGGAGGTGTGGGGCTGAAGCAAGCTCCTACAGAACCAGGCTCGGTCTTCACTGTGCAAAGAGATGGCAGAACAATAATCAGACATTACATTTCCCATTGACAGTGAGCAGACAAACCAAAGGCAGATAGATCATCTTATTTTTATAGGATCTTATGCATCGTGTTCAACTCCAAATGTGTTTGTTAATAGTACAGCCAATCCTAACTGTTTCCTCACTACTTCCAGCTAATGGCCCTGGCGTGATGCTTAATAGAACTCACAGTCAAGGCTAAGAAAAATAATTTATATTTTTGCCTAGAGATATGGAGGTCAGTCTAGTTTCAACGGGGCCGAAAATGGCCATCACTGGAAACGGGGCACCTACCGTGTTTCGAGTGTTTTACCGGCGCGGTGGAAGCGGTGGCCTCTTGAGCGAAATTCTGCTCTTTGGCTTTTTTTTCCAGCGGACCGGAAATCGGTCATAATGGGGGCAGAAGTGAGGCGGTGAGTACACTAGAGGGGTGGAAGTTGGGGGGGGGGGGGGGGGGGTGTAGTGTCCGCCGCTGTCAGTCATCATTGATGATGTCATCACAGTGCCGCGTCACCACATCTCTCCCCTTCATTTAAAGGGGAGAGATGCTGCGATTCTTTAAGTTCGGCCCACTGGACCACCAGGGAGGGTTTCAGCCGGGCCAGTAGCCTGGCACCCAAGAGGGGGTACCAGGCTGCCTGTTGATGGCCCGGCAAAACCCAGGGGCATAACTGTTGGACTGATATGGCAGTCTGCCGACAAAAAAAAAGATGTCGGCCTCAGCAGTAGGTCCTCCCCTTTAATGGCAGCCGCGCTGCCATTTTGCAAGTACTCCAAGCACAGTGCACCGGCAGAAAAAGCTGGTGTTGGCACTGAGCGGCGGCAGCGAGATTTTCTCGGCGGAATTTTGCAATCGCTGGGGAAACATCGATGAAGCACGCTCTGATAACGCACTTAGGACGGATGGGCAGCAGCGGAGCGGGGGAGGGGGGAGGGAGTCTCCGCCGGGATATCGCTGGAGCAGAATTTTCAAAATGGCGGCCGTTTCACAAAAAAAATCGGTGGCCATTGCACTCTGCAGCGTGGTCGGTAATTTCCGGCGCTAACAGGCCTGAAGGGAAGGGGCAATTTCAACCCCAGTGAGTTTAAATGGTTTCTGTAGACATTCCGTATGCAATTAGTTTAAACCATGTCATCTTTATTTATTCTCAATTTTTATCATTTTAAAAACGTTGTCGTTTTGTCATAAGCCAAACGTGTGCGTGTGATGTGGCCCTGTGACATCACCGTGCACCATTACTCAGGAACCGTCATCTGATGAAGCAGGAAGTGTGCCTGAGCCCGGGTACAACATCATAAACTGCGCTTCCTGTCATAGCCCGATCCGTGTGACTGGGTCACAGAAACCATCCCACAGCAATGCATATTCAGTGTACAAAGAACGTAAAAATTAGAAGCAGGAGTAGCCATTCGGTCCCTCGAGCCTGCTCCAGCATTCAATAAGATCATGGCTGAACTTTGGCCTCAACACCACTTTCCCACCCGATCTCCATCTCCCTTGATTCCCCTAGAGTCCAAAAATCTATCAATCTCAGCCTTGAATATATAACGATTGAGCATCCACAACCCTCTGGGGTAGAGAATGCCAAAGATTCACAACCCTCCGAGTGAAGAAATTTCTCCTCATCTCAGTCATGCACTTTACACGTTATTCGAATTTTTAGGTCATCCTACTCCGTGGATATGTACAGTGTGGAGTTTAATTTTTGCCAGTGTCTCTCTCCCTTCTTCTCCTGAGGATACTGCCTTCTTGCTGGATGGTGGGAGCCTTCCAGCATCTCACCCAAGGGACTATTCTTGACATGTGAACCTGGACAGTGAGCGGCACTGGGAGAAGACTGAGTGTAGGTGGAACAACACAGCATCTGGGGCAGAGAACACACTGCACCTCGAGCTGGGGCAGGGAACACACTGTGCCTTGGGCTGGGGCAGGGAACACGTTGGGCTGGGCAAGGAACACACTGTACGTTGGGCTGGGCAAGGAACACACTGTACGTTGGGCTGGGGCAGGGAACACACTGTACGTTGGGCTGGGACAGGGAACACACTGTACGTTGGGCTGGGGCAGGGAACACACTGTACGTTGGGCTGGGACAGGGAACACATTGGGCTGGGGCAGGGAACACACTGTGCGTTGGGCTGGACAGGGAACACACTGTGCGTTGGGCTGGGCAGGGAACACACTGTACGTTGGGCTGGGAACACACTGTGCGTTGGGCTGGGCTGGGCAGGGAACACACTGTACATTTTGCTGGGAACACTATGCGTTGGGCTGGACAGGGAACACACTGTGCGTTGGGCTGGACAGGGAACACACTGTGCGTTGGGCTGGGCAGGGAACACACTGTGCGTTGGGCTGGGCAGGGAACACACTGTGCGCAGGGCTGGGCAGGGAACACACTGTGCGTCGGGCTGGGCAGGGAACACACTGTGCGTCGGGCTGGGCAGGGAACACACTGTGCGTCGGGCTGGGCAGGGAACACACTGTGCGTCGGGCTGGGCAGGGAACACACTGTGCGTCGGGCTGGGCAGGGAACACACTGTGCGTCGGGCTGGGCAGGGAACACACTGTGCGTTGGGCTGGGCAGAGAACACACTGTGCGTTGGGCTGGGCAGGGAACACACTGTATGTTGGGCTGGGGTAGGAAACACGTTGGGCTGGGGCAGGGAACACAATGTGTGTTGGGCTGGGCAGGGAACACAATGTGTGTTGGGCTGAGCAGGGAACACATTGGGCTGTGGTAGAGAACACGTTGGGCTGGGGCAGGAAACACACTGTGCGTTGGGCTGGGGCAGGAAACACACTGTGCGTTGGGCTGGGGCAGGAAACACACTGTATGTTGGGCTGGGGCAGAAAGCAAAGAATGGGACAATAATTGTTTGAGGTGGGCTGGCGAGTACGAGAGATTTGTTGCGAATTGTTCAGTCCATTTTGCTGATGAGAGCTGTGAATACCACTGATCCAATGCAGTCACAGAATGTGAACGCAGGACACCATCATACCGTGACTAAAAGGGTGACATTGTGAGGACAGGTTGCACGGACTACACTTGTATTCCCTGGAGTATAGAAGATTAACGGATGATCTAATTGAGGCGGTTAAAATGATGAAAGGAGTTGGTAGGGTAGATAGAGACTATTTCCTCTGGTGGGAGAAGTCCAGAACAAGGGGGCATAACCTTATAATTAGAGCTAGGCCTTACATGGGTGATGTCAGGAAGCACTTCTTCACATGATGTGGAGCGGGAATCTGGAACTCTCTCCCCTAAAGTTGCTGAGGTTGGGAGTCAACTGAAACTTTCAAAACAGAGGTGAATGGATTTTAATCAGGCAAGGGGTATTAAGGGTTATGGAACCAAAACAGGTAGATGGAGTTAAGATACAAATCAGCCATGATGTAACTGAATGGTGGAATTGGCTTGAGCAGCTGAATGTCCTCCTCCTGTTCCTGTAGTCACCTCCTTCAGATTGCTACAGTGGGCCAGCACCGACCCTGTCTCAAGTACGGCTCTCTCTGTGGCTTTCACTCCCTCAATCAGCAGCTTAACGCTACATCAGTTATTGCTCATGTTTATTAAATCGATGTTTGAAGAACGCAACACGATGCTGCAGAGTGTTCCTGAGCGAATGGGCCGCACTACTGCCACACACAGTGCACTTCAAACAGGCAACGCAATCCAGAGGAAGGCGGTGTGTGGGAAGTCTCCCATCGGAAGGCTTCGCTCCAAGAAACAGGAATGGTGATTTTTCCGACACTCAATCTCACAAGGGGAATGCTTTTGTAAATCAGATTTCCTGTTAACAGCAGCCGGCAGATATACCGGCGGCAAAAATGCGTCGTCGGACCTGCTCTGTGCCCGTCACTCTGGACCATGAAGTAAACGGAAACTAAGTCACTTATAGTAAGACACCAAGTGACGCACTAACTCCCAGTCGGGGGGAGGACACTGAGTGACGCACTAACTCCCAGTCAGGGGGAGGCAATGAGTGACGCACGAACTCCAGTCGGGGGGAGGACACTGAGTGACGCACTAACTCCTGATCGGGGGAGGACACTGAGTGACGCACTAACTCCCAGTCGGGGGGAGGACACTGAGTGACGCACCAACTCCCAATCGGGGGGAGGCGCTGAGTGACGCACTAATTCCCAGTCGGGGGGGACACATAGAATGAAGCATTAACTCCCAGTCGGGGGAGGCACTGAGTGACGGACTAACTCCCAGTCTGGGGACACGCTGAGTGACGCACTAACTCCCAGTCGGGGGGAGGGCACTGAATGACGGACTAACTCCCAGTCGGGGGACACAGTGAGTGACGCACTAACTCCCAGTCGGGGGACACAGTGAGTGACGCACTAACTCCCAGTCGGGGGGAGGACACTGAGTGACGCACTAACTCCCAGTCGGGGGGGAAGCGCTGAGTGACGCACTAACTCCCAGTCGGGGGGGAGGCACTGAGTGACGCACTAACTCCCAGTCGGGGGGAGGACACTGAGTGACGGACTAACTCCCAGTCGGGGGGAGGCACTGAGTGACGGACTAACTCCCAGTCGGGGGGAGGACACTGAATGACGCACTAACTCACAGTCGGGGGGAGGCGCTGAGTGACGCACTAATTCCCAGTTGGGAGGAGGCACTGAGTGACGCACTAACTCCCAGTTGGGAGGAGGCACTGAGTGACGCACTAACTCCCAGTCAGGGGGAAGCACTGAGAGACGCACTAACTCCCAGTCAGGGGGAAGCACTGAGAGACGCACTAACTCCCAGTCGGGAGGAGGCACTGAGTGACGCACTAACTCCCAGTCGGGAGGAGGCAATGAGTGACGCCGACAAGGTCCCCACACCTTCTACCCAGAAGGCAATGTGACAGAGTCATGCGAGGTCTATCTGAAATAAGCAGAAACTGCCTCAATAATGGAACTGTCACAGGCCATTCAGGTAGTCCCCTCCCTGTAAGTGGGTTGGGGAAGGTTGCTGGACTTCTGGAGGTTTAAAGAGAGTGGGGAGGACATATATACTTTTTAATGTAGAGATAATAAGTATTAGCATGTACGAAGTTGATGAAACTGCCTCCAGATAGTAAGCTCACGGGAGGCAATCGGTATCAACAACAACTTGTATTTATATAACAATTATAAATGGGAAAAGGTGGGTAACTTGAACAGGCAACGAGCCCTGGTGCTATTTAACAGGGATCGATGATTACTTTTCGAGGTCACAGCCCGGCGCAGTACCTCCCAGTGCGACACTTGACCACACAGTCAGAGGCCCAGGCCTTGCCTACCAGTCCAAACCGGACTTGCGAATCTCAGCCGGGGCAAGGCTTGGGCCAGTACCATCGTCCGCGCCTTTGGGGAAAGTGACTCGGAGCTCCTGCTCCGGGTCACCGTCTCGCACTGCCCCGCGAGAAACTGCTCGTGCCTGGATATTGGAGGGGGGGCAGGTTGGGGCAGCGACCTCCAGTGGTTCAATGTGCTGCCGATGCTCACAGGGCCCGCGCCTGGGGGAGCCGGTGGGGAGGAGACAATCCCATAACCCAGCACTGGTCGGTGAGTGCCCCTTCAGGAGAGAGAACTAAAAAAAAAAGATAAAAAGATAATAATTCCAAATGAGAGAGTTTGGTTTCTGTTTGAAGGGTCACTGGTGGCAAAAATTTATTTCCAGGGCATCTGATTTGCCCAGAAGCTATGATTGCCGCTGGGATCAGTATAAACACTACGGTTTATCTCCATTATTCTCTGCTCTCCCACCATTACACTCTGTGCTCTCAGAGGGAGAGCTGAACACTATATTCTTATCACTTATTCATTTTCTAAGTGCGCATGAAGAGGTCACAACATTTTCCTTTTGCTCTTTTTAAGTCTGAATGGCAGGATTTGTTTCAAGTGGACCCAGGGGTTTCTAACCTCCAAACATTTAAATAGAACTTGTAGTCAAACAACTCCTCCCCAGAACAATCCATTTACACGGGATAAGCGACTCCTCTCTGGGTGCAATTGACAGCCACCGATACTTTTCAATCCCTTTATTTTCCTTTCCCCCTCTCCTGAAGGCGCTGACAGTCCCGTGGATGCTGGCTGCCTTGGTGGACCACGTCCCCGTGTGAGCCCAGGAAGTGTTCAGCAGGACATTCGACCATGGGGAGGTCGGGGATTGCAATTCAACCCAATTCTGTCCTCACCCTCCGCCCACTCGCAGATGAACTTCCCAGCAGGAGTCGCTGCAAGAACAAGCAGGAATGGGGTACTGAAGTTGCATGTTCAGCCATGAACTCATTGAATGGCGGTGCAGGCTAGAAGGGCCGAATGGCCTACTCCTGCACCTATTTTCTATGTTTCTATGTTTCTAACTGGCTGATTTTTCCCGCGCCCCGGGCACTGAGGATAATTGTAGCCTCCCTGCTGTTGCACTTGTTGAGGTCGTCTATCGCAGCACGCAGCAGGGAGGTGAGCTTCTGCCCGCTAGTCGGTGTGGCGTAACTGAGCCAGCAAGGGAACATCCACAAGTATTTTAAGACTATACGGTTCCATTTCCACAACTGTGGCTGCTCCAGGCTGAAGTTCCCATTGTGGGAATTTAGTTAGCGATGGTATCACTGAGCTAGCTCAATCAGGAACAGGAACATCTCTCCTTCCTACACTTAAATGCTACACTGTTTGCTTCACCAAAATCATTCACAATGCACTACGAACAGCCATTTAGGTCATTCACAACAAACCACGGTGAAGTATATTAAATAAATGTGTAATTCTCCCTCCCACCAATACAGGGGTTATTGATCTTTGCTTTTTTATTCAGGAGCATTACAGTGGGAAATACCATGTTGGTTAGTGGGGGCAAACAGATAAGATAACTCGACCCTGCTTACTGTTGTCCTTGTCAATAAATCTTCATAGAATTATAGAAATTTACAGCATGGAAGGAGGACATTTCACCCATTGTGTTCGCGCCGGCCGCCAAAGAACTATCCAGCCTAATCCCACTTTCCAGCTCTTGGTCCGTAGCCCTGTAGGTTACAGCATTTCAAGTGCACATCCAAGTACTTTTTAAATGTGGTGAGGGTTTCTGCCTCTACCACCCTTTCAGGCAGTGAGTTCCAGACCACCACCGCCCTCTGGGTGAAAAACATTCCCCTCAAATCCCCTCTAAACCTCCTACCAATTATTTTAAAGCTATGGCCCCTGGTTGTTGACCCTTCTGCTAAGAGAAATAGGTCCTTCCTATCCACTCTATCTAGGCTCCTCAATAAGATCTCCTCTTAGCCTCCTCTGTTCCAAAGAAAACGAACCCAGCCTATCCAATCTTTCCTCACAACTAAAATTCTCCAGTCCAGGCAACATCTTTGTAAATCTCCTCTGTACCCTCTCTAGTGCAATCACATCTTTCCTGTAATGTGGTGACCAGAACTGCACACAGTACTCTAGCTGTGGCCCAACTAGTGCTTTGTACAATTCAAGTACAATCTCCCTGCTCTTGTATTCTATGCCTCAGCTAATAAAGGCAAGTACAGGTATTCCGTATGCCTTCTTAACCACCTTTTTACCTGGCTTGCGACCTTCAGGAATCTGTGGACATGCACTCCAGGGTCCCTTTGTTCCTCTACACTTCTCAGCGTCGTACCATTGAATGTGTATTCCTTGCCTTGTTAGCCTTCCCCAAATGCATTACCTCACACTTCTCCAGATTGAATTCCATTTGCCACTGTTCTGCTCACCTGACCAGTCCATTGATACCTTCCTGCAGTTTACAGCTTTCTTCTTCATTATCAACCACACAGCCGATTTTAGTATCATCTGCAAACGTCTTAATCATACCCCAACATTCAGGTCTAAATCAATGATATATACCACAATAAGCAAGGGACCTCATACGGAGCCCTGCGGAACCCCATTGGATACAGCCTTCCAGTCACAAAAACACCCATCAACCGTTACCCTTTGCTTGTTGCCCCTGAGCCAATTTTGGATCTAACTTGCCACTTTGCCCTGGATCCCATGGGCTTTTACTTTCGTGACCAGTCAGCCATGCGGGACTTTATCAAAAGCCTTGCTAAAATCCAGGTAGACTACATCAAACGCACATCCCTCATCGACCCTCCTCGTTACCTCCTCAAAAAATTCAATCAAGTTAGTCAGACACGACCTTCCCTTAACAAATCCATGTTAACTGTCCTTGATTAATCCGTATCGTTTTAAATTAAGATTTATCCTGTCCCTCAGAATTTTTCCAATAACTTTTCAGCCTGTAACACTGCCCAATACAAGCTACTGATTAGCAGAATGGTTGTATAACAGCATGTAACTCTGAAACTTGCCCTGTGTAGAGACAGCGCATAACTTTAGCTTGCAATTCCCCATGCACTGAGTTCTCTATATCAACCAGAACATCAGGGAGCAGTGCCATTCAGAGGCTGGACAGTGACATCATAGGGCAGTGCCAATCAGAGGCTGGACAGTGACATCACAGGGCAGTGCCAATCAGAGGCTGGAGAGTGACATCATACGGCAGTGCCAATCAGAGGCTGGACAGTGACATCACAGGGCAGTGCCAATCAGAGGCTGGAGAGTGACATCATAGGGCAGTGCCAATCAGAGGCTGGACAGTGACATCACAGGGCAGTGCCAATCAGAGGCTGGACAGTGGCATCACAGGGCAGTGCCAATCAGAGGCTGGACAGTGACATCACAGGGCAGTGCCAATCAGAAGCGGGAAACTTCCCATGTAGTGGTAGCTGGTTATAAATCAGAGATCTTGTCTCCCCAGTGGGCCAGAGAAAATTGCAGAACTGCTCAAGATCAAAGCAAACATCTCGAAGAAATGAAGGATAAAATGAGTGTACCACTCAGATACCTCCTTCTAACTGTGCAAGTGTTGAAGGGGGAGACACAGCGTGTGTCCGGGAGGAGTGGTCCGGCCCTGCTCAGGATGGAAGAGAAGGTTTAACTGGTTTCGAAATGTCATAAGCTCCCATCTTACCTGATACTGTCGCTGCGGCTTTTCCGCTCAGAGTGTTCACTCCAGCAGAGGAACTGGACATGAAGGAGAGCAGACTGGACGGCCCCGAGCTGCTGGACTTCCTGGATCCTCCAGCACCGGGCTGTGAAACCACCACGTGTGCTGCCTGGGGAGCGACGGAAACCAGCCGGGCCGACTGGCTGGTGGCGACGTGCACCTGGGACACCAGGAGGGAGGGCTGCTGTCCTGAGACCTTCACTAGGGGCATCGCAGAGGCCGCAGAGGGGCCGGGGCCGATCAGCTCTGACTGCGAACGGAATAAAGAACAGAGTCAGGGTGCTCACAGGGCAAGTGTTGACATTCAAGTCCAGGAACTACCGGCAATTTACATCTTCAAATCCAATCAAAACGTTCTCAAAGTAAAAAGCTTTCCAAAACTCTCGAGTGTGCAATTATTGTGCTGCCATTCTTTATTATCCTTGTTTATGGACCCCCCCCACCACCCCCCGCCCCCACCCCTACCTCTTGTTACCTGCGGAGCCGCAGTTCCTGCGCTTGCCAGCGCTGTTCCTGAAACTGATGTTGAGAGGCTGGCCGTGGTAATGACCCCTCCAGCCACCCGCAGGGTGGTGATGCCGGGCTGCGACAGGGGGGACGCTACGGACAGCGGCCTTGCTGCTCCATCGGGCGAGGGGGAATGGATGAGTGAGGAAACGGCCGCTGAATGCAGAGAGGACGCCTGGGTACTCGGGACAACCTGTGCGTAAAACAATTACATTTACACCTGGTTTTAGTGATCAACACAACGCAATCGCCGGCCGGCCGAGGGCTTCCCGCCACCTCTCGCTTTTGTTTTTCCAAAGTGTCGCTGTCCCAAGCGGCACGGCGCCGGCTCCATATCGTCGGCGGTAGCCCGTGTCCTCGGCTCGCTCCAACGGAAGCAACAGAGCTGCGACTTTGGGCTGACTCCGCCACGGGAGACCGCGGGGCTGATCCATGTCCCTGCTGTCAGCAATTACAGCCACCTCGCTTTATACAGCACAGCGCACGCACCAAATGTCCCAAGGAGGTTTTACAAAGAAATGACAGGAGGAACAGGTGGACGAGCGATGGAGAGAAGGCCGGGGCAGAGAAAGTTGGGTTCTCACAAGGTTTTTAAAAGGAGAGAAGAGTAAAGAGGTGGACACCCACCAAGGAAGTGGTGGTGGGATCAAAAGTGGTGAGGCTGAGTGAGTCATTGAGTACGGAGGCTGAGTGAGTCAGTGTGAGTACGGAGGCTGAGTGAGTCAGTGTGAGTACGGAGGCTGAGTGCGTCAGTGTGAGTACGGAGGCTCAGTGCGTCAGTGTGAGTACGGAGGCTGAGTGCGTCAATGTGAGTACGGAGGCTGAGTGAGTCAGTGTGAGTACGGAGGCTGAATGAGTCAGTGTGAGTACAGAGGCTGAGTGCGTCAGTGTGAGTACGGAGGCTCAGTGCGTCAGTGTGAGTACGGAGGCTGAGTGCGTCAATGTGAGTACGGAGGCTGAGTGAGTCAATGTGAGTACGGAGGCTGAATGAGTCAGTGTGAGTACGGAGGCTGAGTGAGTCAGTGTGAGTACGGAGGCTGAGTGCGTCAGTGTAAGTACAGAGGCTGAGTGAGTCAGTGTGAGTACGGAGGCTGAGTGAGTCAGTGTGAGTACGGAGGCTGAGTGCGTCAGTGTAAGTACAGAGGCTGAGTGAGTCAGTGTGAGTACGGAGGCTGAGTGAGTCAGTGTGAGTACGGAGGCTGAGTGCGTCAGTGTAAGTACAGAGGCTGAGTGAGTCAGTGTGAGTACGGAGGCTGAGTGAGTCAGTGTGAGTACGGAGGCTGAGTGCGTCAGTGTAAGTACAGAGGCTGAGTGAGTCAGTGTGAGTACGGAGGCTGAGTGAGTCAGTGAGTACGGAGGCTGATTGAGTCAGTGAGTACGGAGGCTGAGTGAGTCTGTGTAAGTACGGAGGCAGTGAGTCAGTGTATATAAGAGCAAATAGTCAAGGATGAAGAGAAGGCCAAGGATAGAGCCTGGAGGACCCTGCCTCGGGGAGGAAAGGTAACTCAGAAAGCAGGTCCGTAAGCAGGTCTTTTTTTCTCCAGAAAATGCAGGGATAGAAAGTCCTCCCACACACCCTCCTCCTCCTGTCAGGCAGGAATCTAAGGCAGCAGTCCTGACCTCATTAACTGCAAGATGGAAGCTCCAGTGATCGGATTCTCAAGACTGCCTCAGACACTTGAGATTCTTTCTAACATAAAGCAACATACAGGCTGTTGTTTCATTTTTAACTGTTCAACACCAGATGCTGAAGGCACCAAATTATTGGATGCTCTGTAGAAGCAACAGGCAAGGGCTGTTACAAAGCTACAGCCAGGTTAAAAGAATTCAGGCACAGGCATCTTCCACCCTAAAGGATGTAGTTCGGGAAACACCTGTGAACTCATCCCATTTTGGTGTGGAAGCGGTTTGTTCTCAACACGAGGGACTGCCTAATACAGGGTACTACTACAGGTCAGTAGGCAGATCCACAAGGTGTAAGCCTGAGACAGCAACACAGATATTTTATAACAGCAACAATGTAGAGTCTCCAACACAGGGCAATTGGAAAAAATTCAATGAACAAGAATGAGACAGCATCATAAAATAATAGGCTGTAAATAGAAGCTAAGGGCATTGAATCTGTTCCCAATGAAGGAAAGAATGCCTGGAGGGCCCATGAATCAGTGTGGAAATATTTTTTGTAAATATAAAGGGGTGAAAATTCGTTACCACCCATTTTGAGGCATTAATCCAGGCGGAACGGTGAGTATAGCACCTTGAGAAAGTTTGCGCCACCCACCGAGAAATTTGTTGGAATTGGGCCAAGAGCTGACAGCGGCTAAATCAGCTGTTACACACCTGACCTGGGAGGGGCGCTCACGCAATTGCTGGCGCTAAATTCTAAAATCCATCGCGCATGCTCCGAAGTCCGATTTGAAATCCCAGGAAACATCGAGTCTGAAAGGCGCGGCGTAGTAATGCGGCCATTAAAGTTTTCAAAATCACTTGTTTTCAAGCTGTACTCTTATGTCTGTCTGCCGCTGTAAACTGGGAGGATCACGCACCGTGCTGTGTGTAAACGTTGCACTGACTGTGACCTCCGGGGAAAGCGCTTCCTCATCCCTGTGAGTAGCCACCAGTTAACGACTCTGCAAGCCTGGACCGACTGTTTTTTTCAGACGTGATTAGTGGCGGGCGCTAAATAAGGCGGCCGGACCGAATTTAGCGAGTGGGACGCTGGCACGGTCATTGCACCAGGACTGACGTCATGATCAGATGGATAGTCAGCAGCTAGGCGCTAACGTTTCACGTCCCAGTTAGCCCACAACTGAATTTACTGGCGGTGCGCTAAAAGCTGTGCGCCCGGTTGCTAAGCTATTACGCTCGCTTTACCGCCCCTTCTGGCTTCTAACTGAGGCGCTAGACAATTGAATTTTAAACGCTAAGAATCTTATTGCAGTACGGTGTGCACAAAACATAAGCAAACCTTCAACCAAACATACAAATTTATCAACAGGCAGATTTTTTCAAATTCATTTTCGGGATGTGAGCATCGCTGGCAAGGCCGGCATTTATTGTCCATCTCTAGTTGCCTAGAATAGGTGGGGGTGGGCCACCTTCTTGTACCGCGGTTTGCTGCAAGTGAGTGGCTAGTTAGACCACGTCAGAGGACAGTTAAGTGTCATATGGAGTCACATATAGGCCAGGCCAGGTAAAGAGGGCAGGTTTCCTTCCCTAAAGGTGTCAGTGAACCAGTTGGGTTTTTACATCAATCCGACACTAAGGCCAGCTTTCCATTTCCAAATTTTTAAAACTGAATTCAAATTGCCATAGAATCATAGACATTTACGGCACAGAAGGAGGCCATTCGGCCCATCGTGTCTGTGCCAGCCGACAAAGAGCTATCCAGTCTAATCCCACTTTCCAGCTCTTGGTCCGTAGCCCTGTAGGTTACGGCAGTTCAGGTGCATATCCAAGTACTTTATAAATGTGATGAGCACTTCTGCCTCTACCACCCTTTCAGGCAGTGAGTTCCAGAACACCACCACCCTCTGGGATAAAGCAAAGTTCTCCTCAACTCCTCTCTAAACCTTAATGGTGGGATTTGAACTCACGTTCTCTGGACTATTAGTCCAGGCCTCTGGATTACTAGTCTAGTAACATAACCACCATGCTGGGTACCCGCAGTAGTGACAGCCACAGCTGCTGCTGACATTGAGAGAAAAGATACTGAGCTGAGATTGAGAACTTTGTGTCTCTTTTAGTTTTTGTTTGCTTTGCTTACCGAAGATAGTGAAAGCGAACCAATACGTACTTACCTCCTGGTTCTCAAGTGCTGCTAGAAACATAGAAAATAGGTGGAGGAGTAGGCCATTCGGCCCTTCGAGCCTGCACCACCATTCAATATGATCATGGCTGATTGCTCCCTCAGTACCCCTTTCCTGCTTTCTCTCCATACCCCTTCATCCCTTTAGCCGTAAGGGCCATATCTAACCCCCTCTTGAATATATCCAATGAACTGGCATCAACAACTCTCTGCGGCAGGGAATTCCACAGGTTAACAACTCTCTGAGTGAAGAAGTTTCTCCTCATCTCAGTCCTAAATGGCCTACCCTTATCCTAAGACTATGTCCCCTGGTTCTGGACTTCCCCAACATGGGGAACATTCTTCCCGCATCTAACCTGTCCAGTCCCGTCAGAATCTTATACGTTTCTATGAGATCCCCTCTCATCCTTCTAAACTCCAGTGTATAAAGTCCCAGTTGATCCAGTCTCTCCTCATATGTCAGTCCAGCCATCCCTGGAATCAGTCTGGTGAACCTTCGCTGCACTCCCTCAATAACAAGAACGTCCTTCCTCAGATTAGGAGACCAAAACTGAACACAATATTCCAGATGAGGCCTCACCAAGGCCTTGTACAACTGTAGTAAGACCTCCGTGATCCTATACTCAAATCCCCTAGCTATGAAGGCCAACATACCATTTGCCTTCTTCACTGCCTGCTGTACCTGCATGCCAACTTTCAATGACTGATGTAACATGACACCCAGGTCTCGTTGCACCTCCCCTTTTCCTAATCTGCCACCATTCAGATAATATTCTGTCTTTGCGTTTTTGCCCCCAAAGTGGATAACCTCACATTTATCCACATTATACTGCATCTGCCATGCATTTGCCCACTCACCTAACCTGTCCAAGTCACCCTGCAGCCTCTTAGCATCCCCCTCACAGCTCACACCGCCACCCAGTTTAGTGTCATCTGCAAACTTGGCGATATTACACTCAATTCCTTCATCCAAATCATTGATGTATATTGTAAAGAGCTGGGGTCTCAGCACTGAGCCCTGCGGCACTCCACTAGTCACTGCCTGCCATTCTGAAAAGGACCCGTTTATCCCGACTCTCTGCTTCCTGTCTGCCAACGGGTTCTCTATCCACGTCAGTATATTACCCCCAATACCATGTGCTTTGATTTTGCACACTAATCTCTTGTGTGGGACCTTGTCAAAAGCCTTTTGAAAGTCCAAATACATCACATCCACTGGTTCTCCCTTGTCCACTCTACTAGTTACATCCTCAAAAAATTCCAGAAGATCTGTCAAGCACGATTTCCCCTTCATAAATCCATGCTGACTTGGACCGATTATGTCACTGCTTTCCAAATGCACTGCTATTTCATCCTTAATAATTAATTCCAACATTTTCCCCACCACTGATGTCAGGCTAACCAGTCAATAATTACCCGCTTTCTCTCTCCCTCCCTTTTTAAAAAGTGGTGTTACATTAGCTACCCTCCAGTCCATAGGAACTCATCCAGAGTCGATAGACTGTTGGAAAATGATCACCAATGCATCCACTATTTCTAGGGCCACTTCCTTAAGTACTCTGGGATGCATACTATCAGACCCCGGGGATTTATCGGCCTTCAATTTCCTGCCTAATAAGGATATCCTTCAGTTCCTCCTTCTCACTAGGCCCTCGGTCCCCTAGTACTTCCGGAAGGTTATTTGTGTCTTCCTTCGTGAAGACAGAACCAAAGTATTTGTTCAATTGGTCTGCCATTTCTTTGTTCCCCATTATAAATTAACCTGAATCCGACTGTAAGGGACCTACGTTTGTCTTCACTAATCTTTCTCTCTTTACATATCTATAGAAGCTTTTGCAGTCAGTTTTTATGTTCCCGGCAAGTTTCTTCTCGTACTCTATTTTCCCCCTCTTAATTAAACCCTTTGTTCTCCTCTGCTGAATTCTAAATTTCTCCCAGTCCTCAGATTTGCTGCTTTTTCTGGCCAATTTATATGCCTCTTCCTTGGATTTAACACTATCCTTAATTTCCCTTGTTAGCCACGGTTGAGCCACCTTCCCTGTTTTATTTTTACTCCAGACAGGGATATACAATTGCTGAAGTTCATCCATGTGATCTTTAAATGTTTGCCATTGCCTATCCAGCGTCAACCCTTTAAGAATCATTTGCCAGTCTATTCTAGCCAATTCAAGCCTCAAACCATCGAAGTTACCTTTCCTTAAGTTCAGGACCCTAGTTTCTGAATTAACTGTGTCACTCTCCATCCGAATAAAGAATTCTACCATGTTATGGTCACTCTTCCCCAAGGGGTCTCGCACAACAAAATTGCTAATTAGTCCCTTCTCATTACACATCATCCAGTCTAGGATGGCCAACTCTCTGGTTGGTTCCTCGACATATTGGTCTAGAAAACCATCCCTAATACACTCCAGGAAATCCTCCTCCACTGCATTGCTACCAGTTTGGTTAGCCCAATTAATATGTAGATTAAAGTCACCCATGATAACTGCTGTACCTTTATTGCATGCATCCCTAATTTCTTGTTTGATGCTGTCCCCAACCTTACTACTACTGTTTGGTGGTCTGTACACAACTCCCACTAACATTTTCTGCCCTTTGGTATTCCGTAGCACCACCCATACTGATTCCACATCATCCAAGCTAATGTCCTTTCTTACTATTGCATTAATTTCCTCTTTAACCAGCAATGACACCCCACCTCCTTTTCCTTTCTGTCTATCCTTCTTAAATGTTGAATACCCCTGGCTGTTGAGTTCCCAGCCTTGGTCACCCTGGAGCCATGTCTCCGTGATGCCAATTACATCATACCCGTTAACTGCTATCTGCGCAGTTAATTCGTCCACTTTATTCTGAATACTCCTCGCATTGAAGCACAGAGCCTTCAGGCTTGTCTTTCTAACACACTCCACTGTTTAATAAATCTGTTTGGCACAGTCTAGTGTTGTGCTATTCCACCACCTTCAGAAGACAAGGGAAGTCATGCGAGATCACAGGATATCAGTAGCTTAAACTGAAGAGTGGTCTCTGTCCATTCCCTGGGCATGCTACACATTTACCTAGATAACTGGGCAAGTGAAAACACTAGCTCTGGGACAAAGGGAGCCAGGAATACAGGAATAGTGTGAAACATGGAAGCTTAAAATATCCAGGGTAAAAAACTAATAAAAGAAACCTCAAAATATAACCCTTACATTGTTTCTTGGTATGACTTTCCCATGGTCTGAGCCTGTCAGGATCTCTATGTTCTGCACGTAATCTGTCTGTGTGGACCCTAATCCTCGCTCCCATTCCATTGTAAAGTATTTATCCACCTCCTTGTAGTAGAGTTAATTGGTGCAGTATTGATGGTTTTAGCTGGGATTCTTTTGCACAGATCCATTATCCTGCGGGGAGGTAATTCCTTCTAATCTCATGTCTTGCTTGAGGCATGTTATGTTGTCCTCAAACCTTTCAGTTCTGCCCAAGACACAACCTTCACTTTCTTTTTCCCAAGCTAATTTTAATTCGATCTTCCATTAATGCCTTGGCACTAATATTCTTAGTGAGGACTTAGTAATATTCTATGCAGGACCGTGTTGGATGAGTGGCTCTCAAATCCATGTAGTACCCACTGCATTGCCTTTGGCAGCCATTTTATGTAACTCAACGGATTCCAATAAATTGAGTTAAGAGCCAAAATGCTGTGCCTCAGATACCTACTTCTAAAACCATGCTGCTCTATCCTGATGGCTTGACAATTCAACAACAGGCCATAATCCCAGCCAGCCTTGTGGTCAATGGGTATTCTCAGGAATACTGGAGCATGGAGTGATGTGCCATGGACCTGAGCCTGCGATTCCCCACAAAGAGTGCCCCTGATTTCAGTCATGTCACTGCGGACAGTAGCCACATGGAGGCCAACCATTTCCTCACATGGAGAAGGAAAAGGCTGCAGGCCCAATATTTCTATCAATAGTTCCCCTTCAAGCGGGGTCTTTCATTCACTGTGGAAGTTAGAAAACCCTCGGTCCGAATAACATTCACTTACATTGCTGGAGAAAAGGAGAGGGAACGACATTGAATTTCAACCTGGTTAGCGTCCCACAGAATGATTGGAGCAGCAGCCGAGTGGCTATGGTACTGGGTTCGCACGAGTTCAAATCCCACCAGAGCAAGAAATGAACTTGAGTTCGATATAAATCTAGCAATTAGTGGGCTGGCATGGACTGTCGCCTACTGCCACCCCTACCCGGCCTGGCCTACATGTGACTTGGGTCCCACATAAAGTGGTTGACTCTTAATGTCCTTTGAAGGGGCCCAGCAAGTTGTAAGCAATGGTCACAAAGTTCAATTAAAAATGTCTGCCAAGAATGACTAGTTTGTGTGATCTTTAGCTTTACACACATCTCGTAAAATGCTGCTAAGCACTGCCCACACGGCAGACGTTTACCTGTCTTTCCTGAGTTCATGCCGCGTTCCAGTCCTCGAGAACAGCTTTTGTATTTATGGATAACTCCTGAAGCAATTCAGTGCTCCAACCATAACTGTGCCCCTGTATCTCAAAATATGCACGATGCACGTCTTGCTTAGAATGTCCACTCTCACCGCCCCCACACACACACACCAGTTTAACAAGAGTGCAGCATTTACCTGTGCAAACACTGCTTTTTGGGCAGCAGAGACTCTGATTGCCTGCTGGTGGGTGCCTGCAGAAGGTGGCCCCTGCACAGCTACACTGGGTGCCATAGAGCCACTCGCTCCATGCTTCACAGAGGCCTGAGGGACTGGCTGGCCAACCAAAAATGTGCCCTGGAAAGAAGAAACGTTGCTGTCAAAAAAACAATTTTAATACGAGCAATGCAATGTTTGTCATTGTGTGAGAAAGTCCCTGTCCCCAAAGGTTCACATTTCCTGGACACAGTGGAGCTTCTGGCTATTGCTGCCGGAGTTATGCAATGCCTGAGAAAATGAGAAGCTTCAGTTATGTGAAGGGACTAGAGAAGCTGGGATTGTTCTTCTTACAGCACAGACGGTTAAAGGGAGATTTAACAGAGGTGTTTAGTATTGTGAAGGATTTTGATAGGAATAGATAGGGAGAAATTGTTTCCATTGGCAGGAGGGTCAATAACCAACAGACACAGATTCAAGATAATTGTAAAAGAACCAGAGGGAAGATGAGGAGAATTTACTTTGCACAGCCTGAAATGTGGCGGAAGCAGATTCAATAGTAACATTCAAAAGGGAATTGGATTTATACTTGAAAAGGATTCCAGGGCAATGGGGAAAGAGCTGGTTTAATTGGATAGTTCGTTCAAATAGCTGGAACAAGCACGATGGACTAAATGGCCTTCTTCAGTGCTGTATGATTCATGGAAAGCCACGATTTTTCCATGTCAGACCAAACCACAGTCATGCCTTAGCTGTACATTATGCCGTTGACCATCGCATGTGAAGGAAGGTTGATGCTTGAGGAGAAGCAATTTCAAAATGAAGTACTGCTGCCCGTTAACACAACACATGTGGCTAGCGTTTAAATGTTTAGTTAAGTGGTTGGGCTAACTGCAGACACTTTAAGGGTGCGTTTTTCAGCGCAGTTGCTGGGAGTTAATGGCTTCACCCTGTGATAAATGCTGGGTACTCAGGGTTGGCATGACACTCCAGTAAGACATTTCTAGGAACATAGGAGCAGGAGGAGGCCACAGATCCCTTTGAGCCTGTTCCACCATTCAATTAGATCATGGCAGATCAACTGCATTTACCCGCCTTTGCTGCATACCTCTCGATACCCTTACCCAACAAAAATCTATTGATCTCAGTCTTGAAAACTACAATTGTCCCAGCATCCACAGCCTTTTGGATGCGTGCCAGATTTCCACTACCCTTTGTGTGAAAAAGTACTTCCTGATTTCCCTCCTAAGTGGCCTGGCTCTAATTTTAAGATCATGCCCTTTTGTTCTGGATTCCCTCACCAGAGTAAATAGTTTCTCTGTCTCTAGCCATTGAATCCTTTTAACAGTTTCAACAGCTCGATCAGATCACCCCTCAGTCTCCTAAACTCAAGGGAATCCAAGCTAGGCAACCGGTCCTCATAATTTAACCCTCGATGGTCCGGTGTCATTCCCCGCACAGCACGCGCTGTGTGCCAGCTCTATCACTCCACTGGGCCCAGGAACACCGTGAAGCCTGTTCCCCTAATTATACCGTCGCAGTCCCACCGATGAGGCAGAAATATTCCAGAAATTACCGGAAACAGCAGTGATGTGTTAATCTTTGACATGCTTTCATTTTTGAATAAGCTCCAGCCACACTGAGCACCTGCTCCCAACCCCGCCAGAGTGACCTTTCTGATTCCCACACGGCATCCTGTGGCCTCGCTGAGCGAGACTGAATTTAAAGCAGTGTGTGCTGAATCAGAGGCATTGTTACACAGTAACTGAACTGAACCCATCCCAAACGCATGTCACCTGAGGACCCTTACAACAGACAGATACAGAGAGAGAGAGAGAGAGAGAGAGAGAGAGATAGAGAGAGATAGATAGATAAAGATAGATAGAGAGATAGAAAGAGAAAAATAGAGAGAAAGAGAGAGAGAAAGAGAGAGAGAAAGAGAGAGTGAGAAAGAGAGAGAGGAAGAGAGAGAGGAAGATAGAAAGAGAAAGAGAAAGATAGATAGATAGATAGATAGATAGATAGGATAGATAGATAGATAGATAGATAGAGAAAAAGAGATAGAAAAAGAGAGAAAGATAAAGAGAGCAAGAGAGAGAGAAAGAGAACGATAGAAAGAGAAAAAAGATAGATGGATGGATAGAGAGAGAGAGAGATAGAGAGAGAGAGATAGAGAGAGAGAGAGAGATAGAAAGATAGAGAGCGAGAAAGAGAGAGCAAGAGAGAGAGAAAGAGAACGACAGAAAGAGAAAAAAGATAGATAGATAGATAGATATACTGAAAGAGAGATAAACAGAGAAGGAGAGATACAAAGAGAATGTTTATTCCTTTAGCTTGGGCTAGATTCAAACCCAGGACCTAAAGCTAAAACAAATGGAAAAAAAAACAGCCTTTCCCCTCACATTCACAACATCCAGCGAGTTAAAAACACATTTATTCCTGTGTTCCGCTCACTAACATTTAAGGGGAAAAGGATGAAAGGTTCTGTTTTGTGATCTCGGGCTCCCAATGGGCAGTCTCACAGGGCAGAGGCCACACCAGATATTCAGTGGCGATACTGAGCACACCACGTGCTTGAATTGCTGATCTACACAGCAACAGTTCCAGGCAGGAGAAGACTAAGATTGATAGATATTTGTTAGGTAAGGATATTAACCGATAAGGGAATAAGGGGTTATGGGGAGCGGGCAGCGAAGTGGAGCTGAGTCCATGATCGGATCAGCCATGTGGCCTACTCCTGCTCCTATTTCTTATGTTCTTATATTAAGGGTTACGGAACCAAGGTGGGTAGATGGAGTTAAGATATAATTGATTGACGGAGCAGGTTTGAAGGGCTGAATGGCCGACTGCCGTTCCTATCTTTTAAGCCAGTCCACCTATCCACAGTTGTGCAAATAACCCTGAATCTCATTTACACAGGATACACGGCACAGAAACAAGCCATTCGGTTCAACCAGTCCATGACAGCATTTATGCTCCACTCGAGGTTCCTCCTGTCTTTCCTCATCTAATTCTGTCAGTATCAGCATAACATGTGTTGGCATGCAGCCGTCTAGGTCCTTCCTGACCCCGGAACTGCGGCAACGCGGCTGTGGCGTGGCCGGCAATGGATAGACACTGACCTGCGGTGTCTGCTTGAGGATGTACGAGGTGTAGCCCAGTTGCTGGGGTAATCCACCAACCACGGTGCCCTGCATGCTGCCCGTCGTGCTCGTTGATGCCCCCTGCACCTGCTGCCCTGCTAAAAGAACATTGCCACGGAGTTAATCCCAACCAAAGTCCGCAGCAACTCCACACAAACTAAAAGGTAAAGACTGTGAGGAGGAACTGTCCACGACAAATCCCAGAACTGCTGTCACACCACCTGTAGGGGATGTGACAGGGCACTGGGACATTGTTTTTATCAACCGAGTATTGTCGGTGGTGTGTGTCTGGGTTAAACATGCTAACTGCTGTTTTCCTTAACAAGGTCACTCATCCAACCCGTTTCACTTTACAATTGAACAGAGCACAGAAGATTTAATTTCTTTTCGCTCCACTGTTTACAGAATGTGTTTTGCTGCTACACTGAATCATTCAATCATTCCTGCCCCTCCCCCACACACACACTGCCCCCCCCACACACACACACACTGCCCCTCCCCTCCCCTCCCTTCCCAACACACACACTTCCCCCCCCCACACACACTGCCCCCCCCCCCACACACACACTGCCCCTCCACACACACACGGCCCCCCCCAACACACACACACACACTGCCCCCCCCACACACACACTGCACCCCCCACACACACACACACTGCCCCCCACACACACACACACACACACACACACACTGCACCCCCCCACACACACACTGCACCCCCCCACACACACAAACTGCCCCCCCCCACACACACACTGCCCCCCCCCACACACACACACTGCCTCCCCCACACACACACACACTGCCTCCCCCACACACACACACACTGCCTCCCCCACACACACACACACTGCCTCCCCCACACACACACACACTGCCCCCCCCACACACACACTCTGCCCCCCCCCCACACACACATTCCCCCCACACACACACTCTGCCCCCCCACACACACACTCTGCCCACACACACACACACACACATTCCCCCCACACACACACTCTGCCCCCCCACACACACACTCCCCTCTCTCTCTCTCTCTCTCTCTCTCACACACTCTCTCACACACACACACACACACACACACACACACACACACACAGCCTGTGGTGTATGTAGCACACAAATCACTGACTCCACACGGTCAGGTGTAAGTCTAACTGCTGTGACCTTCGTCCTTTATTGTTCAGCTCCAGAGTGCCTCCCAGGTGTGGTGGTCAGCCTTATATAGTCCTTGTTACAGGTACTACCAGGGTTTCCCACCGCAGCGCCCTCTGTGGTGTGGCATAGTACTTACAATACATTTAAGGTACTGGGACGATACACATATCATTACATAACATCACACTTGTCCAACGGAAGGCAGGTGGGCATAGACAGTGCGTTAGTATGGTACATATTATCTGGTACATTAGTGGTTATTGACTGGTAGTGGAACCTTGATTTCCTTGTTAGCCGTTATCATTAATTGTACTTCATCCATTATTTTACACAAATAGTGGCCATTCAGCATAAAAATAGTAATTCTTATTATAAATTCACTATCTCACATTAACATAGCTCATTTTAGACTCGCTCTGCCAAACAGAAGTCCTTTGTGGGGACCACCTCTTTGTAAGGCCCTTTTAAGACTCCCAGGTGCATTTCCTCTTTAAGGCGCCATCTTTGATGCAGGAGGATTCCACGAGGCTTCTCCTTGGGCGCCGCCATCTTTGATGCTCTGCAGCTCCGACACGATGCCGCCGCCATCTGCTTCTCCGCCGCTCCGAATGCCCTCCGCCGTCGCAGCCTCCGCTGCCACCTGACTTGCCGCCTCTCCTGCGGCCGCACTTGCCGCGTCTCCCCGCGGCCTCCGTAGCGGCCTCCACAGCGACTGCCATGGCCGCCGACCGACGCTACCAGCTCCTCGGCGGGGCCCGCCCAATGGCCTCTTTCTCTGCGGGGCCCTTCCGAACCGCTGGCCCCTGGATCCCTCGGCGCCCCGCCGGCTCACCCCCCCCCCCCACTAGGCCCCTCTGTGCAGGGCTGCTTGCCTGTGGGGGCTGGGGCTGCAGGGTCTCTGTGTGAGGTCCGGGGCTGGGACTTGCCTGTGGGGGCTGGGGCTGCAGGGTCTCTGTGTGAGGTCCGGGCCTGGGGCTTGCCTGTGGGTGGATTGAGGCTGCAGCTCCAGCTCGGTTGGCGCTGCTCTCTGGGGACCCGGGGCATGGCAGCACCCCGGGGAGCAGCAGCCTGTGGAGTGATGAAGTCTTCCCAGCTCCCACGGACCGTCCCCATCCACCTCCGGCCGAGGAGTGTCGGTCCATCGCCTGCAACGACCCACAAAGGTAAAGCGTGCGTCTCGTCCCCGTGTGATACCTGCACCATCGCTCTGCCAAGAACAGATATTAGTTCCCTGGTGTAGGTACACAGCTTCGCCGTGACCGGGACCAGCTTGGGTCGTGCAGCTGGGTTAATCCACAGTTTATCAAAAGTTCTCCGACTCATCAACGACGGACCCAAGCCCATGTCCACTTCCATACTCACAGGGACTCCGTTGATTTTTACTTCACTTATCACTGGGGGCGAATCGTCGGTGTACGTATACAGTCCAAGCACCTCATCTTCTTCTACCTGCTCCTCGCTGGATGGTGGATCATCCCCCATCTCCTCAGCCACACACACACACACTGCCGCCCCCACCCCCCGCCACAAACACACACTGCCCCAGAACACACACACACTGCCCCCCCACACACACACTGCCCCAGAACACACACACTGCCCCCCCACACACACACACTGCCCCAGAACACACACACTGCCCCCGCACACACACACACTGCCCCAGAACACACACACACACTGCCCCAGAACACACACACACTGCCCCAGAACACACACACTGCCCCCCCATACACACACACTGCCCCAGAACACACACACACTGCCCCCCCACACACACACACTGCCCCAGAACACACACACACACTGCCCCCCAACACACACACACTGCCCCCCCACACACACACACTGCCCCAGAACACACACACACTGCCCCCCCACACACACACACTGCCCCAGAACACACACACTGCCCCCCCACACACACACACTGCCCCAGAACACACACACTGCCCCCCCACACACACACACTGCCCCAGAACACACACACACTGCCCCAGAACACACACACTGCCCCTCCCCTCCCCACACACACACACACTGCCTCCCACACACACTGCCCCCCCACACACACACACTGTGCCCCCACACACACACACTGCGCCCCCACACACACACACTGCCCCCCCACACACACACACTGCCCCCCCACACACACACACACACTGCCCCTCCCCTCCCCACACATACACTGCCCCTCCCCTCCCCACACACACACACACTGCCCCACCCACACACACACTGCTCCTCCCCACACACACTCAAACACTGCCCCCACCCCACACACACACTGCCTCCCCCCCACACACACACTGCCACCCCCCACACACACACACTGCTCCTGCCCCCACACACAGTCCCTCCCCCCACACACACTGCACCCACACACACACACACTGCCTCCCCCACACACACATTGCCCCCCCCACATACACACTGCCCCCCCACACACACACACACTGCCCCCCCACACACACACACACTGCCCCCCCCCCACACACACTGTCCCTCCCCCCACACACACACTGCCCCCCCACACACACTGCCCCCCCCACACACACACTGCCCCCCCCACACACACACTGCCCCCCACACACACACTGCCCCCGCCACACACACACTCTCCCCCCCCACACACACACTGCCCCCCCCACACACACACACTGCCCCCCTACACACACACTGCCCCCCCCACACACACACACAGCTCCCCACACACACACTGCCCCCCCCCACACACACACATTGCCCCCCCACACACACACTGCCCCCCCACACACACACACACACTGCCCCTCCCCTCCCCACACATACACTGCCCCTCCCCTCCCCACACACATACACACTGCCCCCCCCCACACATACACACTGCCCCCCCCACACACACTATCCCTCCCCTCCCCACACACACACAGTCTCACTGCCCCCCCACCCACACAGTGACACCGCCCCCCCTCCCCCACACACACACACACTGCCCCAACCCCACACACACACTGCCCCAACCCCACACACACACTGCCCACCCCCACACACTGCCCCCCACACACACACACACACGGCCCCTCCCCTCCCCACACACACACACTGCCCTCCACACACACACTGCCCCCCACACACACACTGCACACCCACACACTGCCCCCCCACACACACACACTGCCCCCCCACACACACACACACTGCCCCCCCACACACACACACACTGCCCTCCCACACACACACACACACTGCCCCCCCCACACACACACTGCCCCTCCCCTCCACACACACACACACTGCCCCCCCCACACACACACACACTGCCTCCCCACACACACACTGCCCCCCCACACACACACACTGCCCCCCCACACATACACACTGCCCCCCCCCACACACACTATCCCTCCCATCCCCACACACAGTCTCACTGCCCCCCCCCACACACACACACACTGCCCCAACCCCACACACACACTGCCCCAACCCCACACACACACTGCCCCCACACACACACTGCCCCCCCCCACACACACACACTGCCCCCTCCCCTCCCCACACACACACACTGCCCTCCACACACACACTGCCCCCCACACACACACTGCGCCCCCACACACACACTACCCCCCCACACACACACACTGCCCCCCCCACACACACACACTGCCCCCTCCACACACACACACACTGCCCCCCCCACACACACACACACTGCCTCCCCACACACACACTGCCCCCCCCACACACACACACTGCCCCCCCACACATACACACTGCCCCCCCCCCCCACACACACTATCCCTCCCCTCCCCACACACACACAGTCTCACTGCCCCCCCACCCACACAGTGACACCGCTCCCCCCCCACACACACACACTGCCCCAACCCCACACACACACTGCCCCACCCCCACACACACACACTGCCCCCCACACACACACACTGCCCCAACCCCACACACACACTGCCCCACCCCCACACACACACACTGCCCCCCACACACACACACACACACGGCCCCTCCCCTCCCCACACACACACACTGCCCTCCACACACACACTGCCCCCCACACACACACTGCGCCCCCACACACACACTACCCCCCCCACACACTGCCCCCCCACACACACACACACACTGCCCCCCCCACACACACACTGCCCCTCCCCTCCCCACACACACACACACTGCCCCCCCACACACACACTGCCCCTCCCCTCCCCACACACACACACACTGCCCCCCCACACACACACACTTCCCCCCCCCCACACACACAAACACTGCCCCCCCACACACACAACTTCCTCCCCACACACACACACACACTGCCCCCCCCCACACTGCGCCCCCACACACACACACTGCCCCCCCCACACACACACTGTGCCCCCACACACACACTGCCCCCCCCACACACACACACACACTGCCCCCCCCCCACACTGCGCCCCCCCACACACACACTGCCCCCGCCACACACACACACTGCCCCCCCCCACACACACACTGCGCCCCCACACACAGCCCCCCCCACACACACACACACACACACACACACACTGCCCCCCCCACACACACACACTGCCCCCCCCCACACTGTGCCCCCACACACAGCCCCCCCCACACACACAGCCCCCCCACCCCACCCCATACACACACAATCTCACTGGACTGGACCAGGAGTATTCAGTCTACTGAATAAATGGGACACATTTTATAGACTGCCAGAGCCAAGGGTTCTGACTAATGAGTAAATGGAAAGGATTTGGCTTATTGATTAGTGGCACACCATAACACACAGATAGCTCAATTAGCTGCAGCGATGGAGACAGAGGGGGGTGAAAACTGTTCCAGCACAGAGTGAGCATTCTCAGTAAAGATTAGCCACCCCACATGTGTAAATGTTAATCACCCTTCTCCGCTCTTATATGACCGATAACGCCCCAGACAGCCACACGTCACTTCCATCACAGTGTCTTGCGGTACCATTTAACGTCGCAATACCACTCACTACATCATGTGTTTGGCAGGGGCTTGAGAACAGCTGATCTCTCTATCGAACGCCACGTCGATGATGCAGCTCTGCATTCCAGCTTAACCCAAATAACTCAACAACACAGAAACCCAGCCTGCCTTGCCCGGCGCTGTAAGATCTTACCTGCTGGGTTGGCAGCTCTCAGGATGGCCCCCTGGGGTATCAGCAGCAGCTTGCCTTTGCCCGAGGGGTTCTTGCTGTTGGTCGTTAGGTAGAGTTTGGTCCCTGGGGGCAGGTTGGCCAGGTTAGCCAGGTTGGTGGCTGGAAGCTGCAGCGTGGCCATAACTGAGGGGCGAAAAGCAAATGGTGAGAAGAGATACCTCGGCACTTTACACATCTGTTGGCTGCAGCAAAGAATTGGGTTTAGCTGTTTGCGGGCTGAGGGTGAGCCCCACCCTATACAATCGAGTGCACTGCATGTTTGATCGAAGGGCAAAAATAGTCCCAGCAACATGTGTCTGATGACATCCTGCTACTGCTTTTATACAAAATCCAAAACACTGTTGTTATGGACACCGTGCTGATTAGGTAACGGAAATGCAACTTGCTTAAGTAATTCCCGATCCGGCGGAAGCCAGCAAGGAAATATCGCCCGGACCTCCAGCGCTCCCACTGTTTGCCAACACCTCTTGGGAAGTGAGAGAATTACTGCTTAATGTAAGCACACCATTAACAACCGTCCACAGATAGACCAACAGGGTTAGATACAATCCCAGATAGTCTCAGACCCAAGGGGCTGTGCTTCCTTTACCATAACTTGTCCTTTATTCTATATATTAACCATCCAAACCCCTCGATTAGATTACTGTCGGCATTTCGCTCCCAGGTATCCTTTATTCTTGAGATATATATCTCACTCCCAGGTATCCTCTATTCTAGGAATATATATCTCCCAGGTAGCCTTTATTCCATATCTCAGTTGCAACAAACCATTACAAGAAACAATAAGAAGAATAAAACCAGACGAGCTACCTGGCATTGGCCTCGACACTGACTTCAGACACGACAACAGCATAACGAGCCCAGTCGACCCTCCTCATTAACATCAAGGGACTTGTGCCAAAACTGGGAGAGCTGTCCCACAGACTCATCAAACAACAGCCTGACAGAGTCATACTTACAGAATCATACCTTTCAGCCAATGTCCCAGATTCCTCCATCACCATCCCTGGGTATGTCCTGGCCCACCAGGGGTGGCAGCACAGTGGTATATAGTCGAGAGGGAGTGGCCCTGGGAGTCCTCAACATTGACTCCGGACCCCATGAAGTCTTTGGCTTCAGGTCAAGGATGGCTCCTGCTGATTGCCACCTACCACCCTCCCTCAGCTCATGAAACTGCTCCATGTTGAACACCACTTGGAAGAAGGGTAGCAAGGGCACAGAATGTACTCTGGATGGGGGACTTCATTATCCAGCACCAAGAGTGGCTTGGTAGCACCATTACTGACCAAGCTGGCTGAGTCCTGAAGGACATATCTGCCAGGCTGGGCCTGCATCAGGTGGTGAGAGAACCAACATGAGGGAAAAACCTACTTGACCTCGTCCTCACCAATCTGGATGAGTGCACCTCCAACAACACCATCCAGGACAAAGCAGCCCACTTGATTGGCACCCCATCCACCACCTTCAACATTCACTCCCTCCACCACCAACACACCGTGGGTGCAGTGTGTACCATCGACAAGATGCACTGCAGCAGCTCACCAAGGCTTCTTCAGCAGCACCTCCCAAACCCACGACCTCCACCACCTAGGACAAGGGCAGCAGGTGCATGGGAACACCAGCACCTCCAAGTTCCCCTCCAAGTAATACACCATCCTGACTTGGAAGTATATCGCCGTTCCTTCATCACTGGGTGAAAATCCTGGAACTCCCTCCCTGACAGCACTGTGGGAGAACCTTCACCACACAGACTGCAGCTATTCAAGAAGGCGGCTCACCACCACCTTCTCAAATACAATTAAGAATGGGCAATAAATGCTGTCCTTGCCAGCGACACCCACATCCCATGAACGAGGTATCCTTTATTCTATATATTTATATCACTCCCAAGTCTCCTTTAGTTTATATATATCTTACTTTCAGCTATCTGATGTTCTCTAGATTATCTTTGTAAAGTATGTACAGTAAAATCGATTTTGGGGGATTTCTAGCCATGAAGCTTGAGTCAATTCTGTGCCTTCTATTGAAGCAGCTTGAGCGGGTTTTTCCTTCCATCTACCTGATCACCACACACGTGCTCCACTGTACAGGGTATTTGCTGTTGGTGCCCAGTCACGTGGTGAAGTATGGAAATGTGCTGCACTGGCAGAGAAGCTAGCCCCGAGTTCCAGTTAATGTTACTAACAGATAAACTGGGATTAAATATTCAATCGGATAAAGCCTGGGATAGGGCAAATCAAGCCCCTGGGCAACATTTACTAATCTTAGCATCTGGAAAAAAAGGAACGGTTTATTTTCTGTGACCGTTGTTGTATTTTCTATTTTTGGCTGAAGCACTCATATAGTTCTGAGACTGAAGGATGAGCCTAAACCCACTGCCAACATCCGACTTGCTTTCTTTCTTACGCAAAATCAGTTCCTTCCCTTTTTCCCTCTATCCCTACAACCCTCCAAGAATTCTGCGTTCCTCCAATACTGGCCTCTTGTGCAGCCCCAATTTTCCTTCGCCCCACCATTGGCGGCTATGCCATCAACTGCCTTGGCTCTAAGCTCTGAAATTCCTACCCTAAACCGCTCCGCTTCGCTAGCTCTCTCTCCTGCCGCTCCTTAAAACCGACCTTTTGGTCATCTGCCCCAATAGCTCCTCATGTGGCTCACAACCAACGTTCCCCGTAAGCTGTGTGACTCTCGGCCAGTCCAACCAACGTTCCCCGTGAGCTGAGTGACTCTCGGCCAGTCCAACCAACGTTCCCTGTGAGCTGAGTGACCCTCGGCCAGTCCAACCAACGTTCCCTGTGAGCTGTGTGATTCACAGCCAATCCAACCAACGTTCCCTGTGAGCTGTGTGATTCACAGCCAATCCAACCAACGTTCCCTGTGAGCTGAGTGACTCTCGGCCAGTCCAACCAACGTTCCCTGTGAGCTGTGTGACTCTCGGCCAATCCAACCAACGTTCCCTGTGAGCTGAGTGACCCTCGGCCAGTCCAACCAACGTTCCCTGTGAGCTGAGTGACCCTCGGCCAGTCCAACCAACGTTCCCTGTGAGCTGAGTGACTCTCGGCCAGTCCAACCAACGTTCCCTGTGAGCTGAGTGACTCTCGGCCAGTCCAACCAACGTTCCCTGTGAGCTGAGTGACTCTCGGCCAGTCCAACCAACGTTCCCTGTGAGCTGAGTGACTCTCGGCCAGTCCAACCAACGTTCCCTGTGAGCTGAGTGACTCTCGGCCAGTCCAACCAACGTTCCCTGTGAGCTGAGTGACTCTCGGCCAGTCCAACCAACGTTCCTTGTGAGCTGTGTGATTCATAGCCAATCCAACCAACGTTCCCTGTGAGCTGAGTGACCCTCGGCCAGTCCAACCAATGTTCCCTGTGAGCTGAGTGACTCTCGGCCAGTCCAACCAACGTTCCCTGTGAGCTGAGTGACTCTCGGCCAGTCCAACCAACGTTCCCTGTGAGCTGAGTGACTCTCGGCCAGTCCAACCAACGTTCCCTGTGAGCCGAGTGACCCTCGGCCAATCCAACCAACGTTCCCTGTGAGCTGAGTGACCCTCGGCCAGTCCAACCAACGTTCCCTGTGAGCCGAGTGACCCTCGGCCAATCCAACCAACGTTCCCTGTGAGCTGAGTGACCCTCGGCCAATCCAACCAACGTTCCCTGTGAGCAGTGTGATTCACAGCCAGTCCAACCAACGTTCCCTGTGAGCTGTGTGATTCACAGCCAATCCAACCAACGTTCCCTGTGAGCTGAGTGACTCTCGTCCAGTCCAACCAACGTTCCCTGAGAGCTGTGTGATTCATAGCCAATCCAACCAACGTTCCCTGTGAGCTGAGTGACCCTCGGCCAGTCCAACCAACGTTCCCTGTGAGCTGAGTGACTCTCGGCCAATCCAACCAACGTTCCCTGTGAGCCGAGTGACCCTCGGCCAATCCAACCAACGTTCCCTGTGAGCTGAGTGACCCTCGGCCAGTCCAACCAACGTTCCCTGTGAGCTGAGTGACTCTCGGCCAATCCAACCAACGTTGCCTGTGAGCCGAGTGACCCTCGACCAATCCAACCAACGTTCCCTGTGAGCTGAGTGACCCTCGGCCAGTCCAACCAACGTTCCCTGTGAGCTGAGTGACTCTCGGCCAGTCCAACCAACGTTCCCTGTGAGCTGAGTGACTCTCGGCCAATCCAACCAATGTTCCCTGTGATTCACAGCCAGTCCAACCAACGTTCCCTGTGAGCAGTGTGATTCACAGCCAGTCCAACCAACGTTCCCTGTGAGCTGAGTGACTCTCGGCCAGTCCAACCAACGTTCCCTGTGAGCTGAGTGACTCTCGGCCAGTCCAACCAACGTTCCCTGTGAGCCGAGTGACCCTCGGCCAATCCAACCAACGTTCCCTGTGAGCTGAGTGACCCTCGTCCAGTCCAACCAACGTTCCCTGTGAGCCGAGTGACCCTCGGCCAGTCCAACCAACGTTCCCTGTGAGCTGAGTGACTCTCGGCCAGTCCAACCAACGTTCCCTGTGAGCTGAGTGACTCTCGGCCAGTCCAACCAACGTTCCCTGTGAGCTGAGTGACTCTCGGCCAGTCCAACCAACGTTCCCTGTGAGCTGAGTGACTCTCGGCCAGTCCAACCAACGTTCCCTGTGAGTTGAGTGACTCTCGGCCAGTCCAACCAACGTTCCCTGTGAGCTGAGTGACTCTCGGCCAGTCCAACCAACGTTCCCTGTGAGCTGTGTGATTCATAGCCAATCCAACCAACGTTCCCTGTGAGCTGAGTGACCCTCGGCCAGTCCAACCAATGTTCCCTGTGAGCTGAGTGACTCTCGGCCAGTCCAACCAACGTTCCCTGTGAGCTGAGTGACTGTCGGCCAGTCCAACCAACGTTCCCTGTGAGCTGAGTGACTCTCGGCCAGTCCAACCAACGTTCCCTGTGAGCCGAGTGACCCTCGGCCAATCCAACCAACGTTCCCTGTGAGCTGAGTGACCCTCGGCCAGTCCAACCAACGTTCCCTGTGAGCCGAGTGACCCTCGGCCAATCCAACCAACGTTCCCTGTGAGCTGAGTGACCCTCGGCCAATCCAACCAACGTTCCCTGTGAGCTGTGTGATTCATAGCCAGTCCAACCAACGTTCCCTGTGAGCTGAGTGACTCTCGGCCAGTCCAACCAACGTTCCCTGTGAGCTGAGTGACCCTCGGCCAGTCCAACCAACGTTCCCTGTGAGCTGAGTGACTCTCGGCCAGTCCAACCAACGTTCCCTGTGAGCTGAGTGACTCTCGGCCAATCCAACCAATGTTCCCTGTGATTCACAGCCAGTCCAACCAACGTTCCCTGTGAGCAGTGTGATTCACAGCCAGTCCAACCAACGTTCCCTGTGAGCTGAGTGACTCTCGGCCAGTCCAACCAACGTTCCCTGTGAGCTGAGTGACTCTCGGCCAGTCCAACCAACGTTCCCTGTGAGCCGAGTGACCCTCGGCCAATCCAACCAACGTTCCCTGTGAGCCGAGTGACCCTCGTCCAATCCAACCAATGTTCCCTGTGATTCACAGCCAGTCCAACCAACGTTCCCTGTGAGCAGTGTGATTCACAGCCAGTCCAACCAACGTTCCCTGTGAGCTGAGTGACTCTCGGCCAGTCCAACCAACGTTCCCTGTGAGCTGAGTGACTCTCGGCCAATCCAACCAATGTTCCCTGTGATTCACAGCCAGTCCAACCAACGTTCCCTGTGAGCAGTGTGATTCACAGCCAGTCCAACCAACGTTCCCTGTGAGCTGAGTGACTCTCGGCCAGTCCAACCAACGTTCCCTGTGAGCTGAGTGACTCTCGGCCAGTCCAACCAACGTTCCCTGTGAGCCGAGTGACCCTCGGCCAGTCCAACCAACGTTCCCTGTGAGCTGAGTGACTCTCGGCCAATCCAACCAATGTTCCCTGTGATTCACAGCCAGTCCAACCAACGTTCCCTGTGAGCAGTGTGATTCACAGCCAGTCCAACCAACGTTCCCTGTGAGCTGAGTGACTCTCGGCCAGTCCAACCAACGTTCCCTGTGAGCTGAGTGACTCTCGGCCAGTCCAACCAACGTTCCCTGTGAGCTGAGTGACCCTCGGCCAGTCCAACCAACGTTCCCTGTGAGCCGAGTGACCCTCGTCCAATCCAACCAACGTACCCTGTGAGCTGAGTGACCCTCGGCCAATCCAACCAACGTTCCCTGTGAGCAGTGTGATTCACAGCCAGTCCAACCAACGTTCCCTGTGAGCTGTGTGATTCACAGCCAATCCAACCAACGTTCCCTGTGAGCTGAGTGACTCTCGTCCAGTCCAACCAACGTTCCCTGTGAGCTGTGTGATTCATAGCCAATCCAACCAACGTTCCCTGTGAGCTGAGTGACCCTCGGCCAGTCCAACCAACGTTCCCTGTGAGCTGAGTGACTCTCGGCCAATCCAACCAACGTTCCCTGTGAGCCGAGTGACCCTCGGCCAATCCAACCAACGTTCCCTGTGAGCTGAGTGACCCTCGGCCAGTCCAACCAACGTTCCCTGTGAGCTGAGTGACTCTCGGCCAATCCAACCAACGTTCCCTGTGAGCTGAGTGACCCTCGGCCAGTCCAACCAACGTTCCCTGTGAGCTGTGTGATTCATAGCCAGTCCAACCAACGTTCCCTGTGAGCTGAGTGACTCTCGGCCAGTCCAACCAACGTTCCCTGTGAGCTGAGTGACCCTCGGCCAGTCCAACCAACGTTCCCTGTGAGCTGAGTGACTCTCGGCCAGTCCAACCAACGTTCCCTGTGAGCTGAGTGACTCTCGGCCAATCCAACCAATGTTCCCTGTGATTCACAGCCAGTCCAACCAACGTTCCCTGTGAGCAGTGTGATTCACAGCCAGTCCAACCAACGTTCCCTGTGAGCTGAGTGACTCTCGGCCAGTCCAACCAACGTTCCCTGTGAGCTGAGTGACTCTCGGCCAGTCCAACCAACGTTCCCTGTGAGCCGAGTGACCCTCGGCCAATCCAACCAACGTTCCCTGTGAGCTGAGTGACCCTCGGCCAGTCCAACAAACGTTCCCTGTGAGCCGAGTGACCCTCAGCCAATCCAACCAACGTTCCCTGTGAGCTGAGTGACCCTCGGCCAATCCAACCAACGTTCCCTGTGAGCAGTGTGATTCACAGCCAGTCCAACCAACGTTCCCTGTGAGCTGTGTGATTCACAGCCAATCCAACCAACGTTCCCTGTGAGCTGAGTGACTCTCGTCCAGTCCAACCAACGTTCCCTGTGAGCTGTGTGATTCATAGCCAATCCAACCAACGTTCCCTGTGAGCTGAGTGACCCTCGGCCAGTCCAACCAACGTTCCCTGTGAGCTGAGTGACTCTCGGCCAATCCAACCAACGTTCCCTGTGAGCCGAGTGACCCTCGGCCAATCCAACCAACGTTCCCTGTGAGCTGAGTGACCCTCGGCCAGTCCAACCAACGTTCCCTGTGAGCTGAGTGACTCTCGGCCAATCCAACCAACGTTCCCTGTGAGCTGAGTGACCCTCGGCCAGTCCAACCAACGTTCCCTGTGAGCTGTGTGATTCATAGCCAGTCCAACCAACGTTCCCTGTGAGCTGAGTGACTCTCGGCCAGTCCAACCAACGTTCCCTGTGAGCTGAGTGACCCTCGGCCAGTCCAACCAACGTTCCCTGTGAGCTGAGTGACTCTCGGCCAGTCCAACCAACGTTCCCTGTGAGCTGAGTGACTCTCGGCCAATCCAACCAATGTTCCCTGTGATTCACAGCCAGTCCAACCAACGTTCCCTGTGAGCAGTGTGATTCACAGCCAGTCCAACCAACGTTCCCTGTGAGCTGTGTGATTCACAGCTAGTCCAACCAATGTTCCCTGTGAGCTGTGTGACTCTCGGCCAGTCCAACCAATGTTCCCTGTGAGCTGTGTGACTCTCGGCCAGTCCAACCAATGTTCCCTGTGAGCTGTGTGACTCTCGGCCAGTCCAACCAACGTTCCCTGTGAGCTGTGTGATTCACAGCCAGTCCAACCAACGTTCCCCGTGAGCTGTGTGACTCTCGGCCAGTCCAACCAATGTTCCCCGTGAGCAGTGTGATTCACAGCCAGTCCAACCAATGTTCCCTGTGAGCTGTGTGATTCACAGCCAGTCCAACCAACGTTCCCTGTGAGCTGTGTGACTCTCGGCCAGTCCAACCAACGTTCCCCGTGAGCTGTGTGACTCTCGGCCAGTCCAACCAACGTTCCCCGTGAGCTGTGTGGTTCATGGCCAAGGCCTTGCAGCCCGGGATCAGCTTTTACAAGGTTAAAGTTCACACGTACGAAACTGTGACTGGGCGCTGCGCACAAAAATATAGGGTGAACATGGGTGACTCGGTGCCAAACTTTGTCCAGTGAGGCACCTTGAGACGTTTTACTATGTTATAGGCGCTATATAAATGCAAGTTGTGGTTTTCCCTCCTCTCTCTCCCCCCCCCCCCCCCCCCCCACAAAGGTGTTGACTCTTCCCGAGTATAATTCTGGCCTCCAGCAACCTGCAGTCTTCACATACAAGACCTAACAGCAGGGGCTGGGGGCAGGGTGTTTGATGGTGCAGGTCAACCTGATCCTGCTCTCGCCCGCCAGACAAACACTTGCACTTTTTCTGGGAGGAGTTCCAAGATGACGATGGAGAAGGATGAACTCTGGGAGATTTCCCCCCTCAATAACCTTGGAGTGCCACAGCAAAACTGTAGTGTCCATGTTGCTGTCCCAGTGTGATGTCGACTCAGTATCAGCTCGGCCCTGTGATAGCTCTCCCCTCTGAATCAGTAGGTCGTGGGTTCAAGCTCCAATTCATCACCTTATCTGGGCTAAGACTCCAGCACAGTGCCGAGGGAGTGCTGCACTGTTGGAGGTGCCGTCTTTCAGATCGGACATTAAACCAAGGCGCTCTGCTCTCTCAGGTGGATGTAAAAGATCCCACAGTGTCGAGGCCAATATTTATCTTGCAAACATCACGAAAATAGATTATTTGTGGGAGCTTGCTGTGTGCAAGTTGGCTGCCACATTTCCTACAGTACAACAATGATTACATTTCAAAAGTACTTCATTGGCTGTGAAGCTCTTTGGGGTTTCCTGAGGTCATGAAAGGCGCCATATCTTTCTTTCTAATTTAGCACAGACCAGGGATTGAAACTGGGACCTTGCTGGTCTCCATGGGCCACGGCAGTGCAATGGGTGGGGGACTTCCCACTGAGTTAGTAGGATGTGGCAGACATGCTGAGCAAGACAAAAGGAGACACGGTGAATGTTCCTGTCTGATATCGCCCTCGCCGCTAATAGCAGGCACGTACGTGCAAAAACGATTTGCCCGCTATGCTCGATGGTTGGTATAACGCAGAAGCGTTAAGTTCGAGTTAATTTCAAGTACTGTAATTTCACTGTGTGTGAAGTGCTTTGATCTTTTGAACTGATGGGCTGCTGGGTCAATGCAGTTGTTCTTTTACGTCATTATTACATGGGTTTTATCTGCCTTACTTTCTGTCCACTTTTAAGACATTGTAGATGTTGCTGTTCCTGTCTGAACAAAGTTTCTGTCCAGATGGTTATTTGAAAAGAAAAGGCCTGAAATGTATTTTTGTCTCTGGTTTATATAAAGTGATACTGCTGGATAACTGTTATAATATCCCCACAATATGCTGTAAAGTAAACCACCTGCTTTGTAGTATCAATGTAAAGTGAATGAAATGCATTGAACATTGTTTAAGCACAACTGACTACAAACTGTATAATGTTGCTCACATCAAAACTCTCACAGCCTGAGGGGAGTGGAGGCTGCCTCGAGCTATGGCAGCAAGTGGTTATGTTACTGGACTAGTCAGGGCCATCGCAACCATTAGGGCTGGGAACTCAACATCCAGGGGTATTCAACATTCAGGAAGGATAGAATAAAAGGAAAAGGAGGTGGGGTAGCATTGCTGGTTAAAGAGGAGATTAATGCAATAGTTAGGAAAGACATTAGCTTGGATGATGTGGAATCTATATGGGTAGAGCTGCAGAACACTAAAGGGCAAAAATCGTTAGTGGGAGTTGTGTACAGACCTCCAAACAGTAGTAGTGATGTTGGGGAGGGCATCAAACAGGAAATTAGGAGTGCATGCAATAAAGGTGCAGCAGTTATAATGGGTGACTTTAATATGCACATAGATTGGGCTAGCCAAACTGGAAGCAATACGGTGGAGGAGGATTTCCTGGAGTGCATAAGGGATGGTATTCTAGACCAATATGTCGAGGAACCAACTAGGGGGGAGGCCATCTTAGACTGGGTGTTGTGTAATGAGAGAGGATTAATTAGCAATCTCATTGTGCGAGGCCCCTTGGGGAAGAGTGACCATAATATGGTGGAATTCTGCATTAGGATGGAGAATGAAACAGTTAATTCAGAGACCATGGTCCAGAACTTAAAGAAGGGTAACTTTGAAGGTATGAGGCATGAATTGGCTAACATAGATTTGGCTAATGATACTTAAGGGGTTGACTGTGGATGGGCAATGGCAGACATTTAGAGACCGCATGGATGAATTACAACAATTGTACATTCCTGTCTGGCGTAAAAATAAAAAAGGGAAGATGGCTCAACCGTGGCTATCTAGGGAAATCAGGGATAGTATTAAAGCCAAGGAAATGGCATACAAATTGGCCAGAAATAGCAGCGAACTTGGGGACTGGGAGAAATTTAGAACTCAGCAGAGGAGGACAAAGGGTTTGATTAGGGCAGGGAAAATGGAGTACGAGAAGAAGCTTGCAGGGAACATTAAGGCGGATTGCAAAAGTTTCTATAGGTATGTAAAGAGAAAAAGGTTAGTAAAGACAAACGTAGGTCCCCTGCAGTCAGAATCAGGGGAAGTCATAACGGGGAACAAAGAAATGGCAGACCAATTGAACAAGTACTTTGGTTCAGTATTCACTAAGGAGGACACAAACAACCTTCCGGATATAAAAGTGGTCAGAGGGTCTAGTAAGGAGGAGGAACTGAGGGAAATCTTTATTAGTCAGGAAATTGTGTTGGGGAAATTGATGGGATTGAAGGCCGATAAATCCCCAGGGCCTGATGGACTGCATCCCAGAGTACTTAAGGAGGTGGCCTTGGAAATAGCGGATGCATTGACAGTCATTTTCCAACATTCCATTGACTCTGGATCAGTTCCTATCGAGTGGAGGGTAGCCAATGTAACCCCACTTTTTAAAAAAGGAGGGAGAGAGAAAGCAGGGAATTATAGACCGGTCAGCCTGACCTCAGTAGTGGGTAAAATGATGGAATCAATTATTAAGGATGTCATAGCAGCGCATTTGGAAAATGGTGACATGATAGGTCCAAGTCAGCATGGATTTGTGAAAGGGAGATCATGCTTGACAAATCTTCTGGAATTTTTTGAGGATGTTTCCAAATAAGTGGACAAAGGAGTACCAGTTGATGTGGTATATTTGGACTTTCAGAAGGCTTTCGACAAGGTCCCACACAGGAGATTAATGTGCAAAGTTAAAGCACATGGGATTGGGGGTAGTGTGCTGACGTGGATTGAGAACTGGTTGGCAGACAGGAAGCAAAGAGTAGGAGTAAATGGGTACTTTTCGGAATGGCAGGCAGTGACTAGTGGGGTACCGCAGGGTTCTGTGCTGGGGCCCCAGCTGTTTACATTGTACATTAATGATTTAGACGAGGGGATTAAATGTAGTATCTCCAAATTTGCGGATGACACTAAGTTGGGTGGCAGTGTGAGCTGCGAGGAGGATGCTATGAGGCTGCAGAGTGACTTGGATAGGTTAGGTGAGTGGGCAAATGCGTGGCAGATGAAGTATAATGTGGATAAATGTGAGGTTATCCACTTTGGTGGTAAAAACAGAAAGACAGACTATTATCTGAATGGTGACAGATTAGGAAAAGGGAAGGTGCAACGAGACCTGGGTGTCATGGTACATCAGTCATTGAAGGTTGGCATGCAGGTACAGCAGGCGGTTAAGAAAGCAAATGGCATGTTGGCCTTCATAGCGAGGGGATTTGAGTACAGGGGCAGGGAGGTGTTGTTACAGTTGTACAGGGCCTTGGTGAGGCCACACCTGGAGTATTGTGTACAGTTTTGGTCTCCTAACTTGAGGAAGGACATTCTTGCTATTGAGGGAGTGCAGCGAAGATTCACCAGACTGATTCCCGGGATGGTGGGACTGACCTATCAAGAAAGACTGGATCAACTGGGCTTGTATTCACTGGAGTTCAGAAGAGTGAGAGGGGACCTCATAGAAACGTTTAAAATTCTGACGGGTTTGGACAGGTTGGATGCAGGAAGAATGTTCCCAATGTTGGGGAAGTCCAGAACCAGGGGTCACAGTCTAAGGATAAGGGGTAAGCCATTTAGGACCGAGATAAGGAGAAACTTCTTCACCCAGAGAGTGGTGAACCTGTGGAATTCTCTACCACAGAAAGTAGTTGAGGCCAATTCACTAAATATATTCAAAAGGGAGTTAGATGAAGTCCTTACTACTCGGGAGATCAAGGGGTATGGCGAGAAAGCAGGAAGGGGGTACTGAAGTTTCATGTTCAGCCATGAACTCATTGAATGGCGGTGCAGGCTAGAAGGGCTGAATGGCCTGCTCCTGCACCTATTTTCTATGTTTCTATTAGGCGAACTAGGCGGTCGCCTCGGGCGGCAAAATTTGAGGGGGGCAGCAAAAAATTTAATTAAACAAATCTCTCCAAGGGACGCACTGGGAAGTGGGTTCGAATCTAGTGGGAATTCTCCTAACTAGAGCCATTAGTGATGAAACTGCCTTGAATATTTTGTAGGGCGCAAACGGCGGTGCATTTAGTGTTATCCCTCGGGAGGACAGACGCACCAATGTCAGTGTCCTCGATCAGGCCAACATCCGCAGCATCGAAGCACTGACCACACTTGATCAGCTCCGCTGGGCGGGCCACATTGTTCGCATGCCCGACACAAGACTCCAAAAGCAAGCGCTCTACTCGGAACTCCTACACAGCAAGCGAGCCCCAGGTGGGCAGAGGAAATGTTTCAAGGGCGCCCTCAAAGCTTCTTTGATAAAATGCAACATCCCCACTGACACCTGGGAGTCCCTGGCCAAAGATTGCCCTAAGTGGAGGAAGAGCATCTGGGAGGGCGCTGGGCACCTCGTCGCCCAGAGCGTGCAGAAACCAAGCGCAGGCAGTGGAAGGAGCGTGCGGCAAACGAGACTCCTCACCCACCCTTTCCTTCAACCATTGTCTGTCCCTCCTGTGACAGAGACTGTAATTCCCGTATTGGACTGTACAGTCACCTGAGAATTTACTTTTAGAGTGGAAGCAAGTCTTCCTCGATTTTGAGGAACTGCCTATGATGATGATGATGATGATGATGATTTAGTGCTATACAGAACACCGAGATCCCGCAGAACCGAAAAGGGGGCAGGGTTGGAGGGGGGAGGGGGGAGGAAATAAAAAGTCCCCAAGTGATAGCGCCCTCTTTCTTCCTGGCTCGTTATTCTGACGCTGCCCTGCGCTGTTCTTTCGTTTAAACATCTTGACATATTTAAAGATCAGGGCAAAGTGGGAAGATTTGGAACCGGAAAAAAGATCTAGCCAGGCGCTGCTGGTTGCTGAGCAACGGGAGAGCATCTAAGTGGGCTCCCAGCTTTCCTTTTTATTTAATTTTCATTTGATTTTCTTCGCTGGTGGAGAGTATTTTTTTTACTGTTCACACAGCACACCATGTGAGCCGCTGATCTGTCTCTTCGCCCCCCTCCCTCCCTGGTGTAGCCCAGCCCACCTCCCAGAGACGGGACGTGAAATGGTCGCGGTGAAACTGACAGCGGGAGGCGGCAGACACACTCCCGCCATCCCCTGCAGATCAGTGCGGCTCAGATCAGATGAGACAACCATCCAGCCCCACGCATTAAAAGGACAAGCACTGTATGAACATTGGGTGAAAACATCCTTTAAATGGAGACAGTTCTGTCGCACAGAGTTTGACCGCTGCTTCTGCTTTATCCTTTTAAGGTTCTTTTTGTCTTCGAATAATTCCCCATTACAGATACGGATCTTGAAAATGTCATTCTCCCTCCCATCTTTATCACACTTCTCTTTCCCCAGTATATCATCAGCTCTCTGGCAACTGTGCTGCTGTATTTTCTTTTAGCGCCTCCTGGTCCAAAAAAAAAATGAAGTGCCATTTTATATAATCTACTTTAAAATACAGTATTGTCCTCTGCAGAGTGAAATATATCTGGGTCATGATACATGGATGGTCACAGGATACTCGCCAATACAGATTGTGTTGTATATACTGGTGTATAGTACTCCAGCTTGAATCTCCCTTATCTGGAACAATCCAGGTCCCAAGGGTTCCAGATAAGGGAGGTTCAGTCTGTATATGGTACGATAGGTGCACAGTAAACATACACAGAGGTATACTTATAAAACTTATAAGATACAAATGTATAATATATGTACACTAAGTATTATTGGCCAAGCTGATTATGCAACAAGTTGAATATATTTTATCACAATATTGCAGCTTTTGATCGCAGGGTTACTGCGTTAGCAGCAATCAGTTATCGTCCTTTCTCCAGTGTTTGGAGCATTCAAGGAATATTAATCAGCAGACTACAAGTCGTATATTTACAATATATCCCAGCATTCTGTGAGCAGACAAAATAATCACTGCTTATTGCAATTTTCCCAATTTATGACCAAACATTGTGCAGCAGGCTCGGGTGTTTCCTGTCTCACACAACCTTCACCGCGGCGAGGACTTTGCAAGGAGCACATGGAAAAAATGAAACTCTTCTCCCAGTTTGTGGAACAGCTGCTGGACAGTGTTTGGTCATAAATTGGGAAAATTGACATAAGTACTGATTAACATTAATGTATTTACTTTGGATATTATAATAAATCAGTACATGTAAGACATCTTGCAATGTTTTTTTCCCTTATATTGGAATTGGTTGAGGTGGAGGGGATTGGCGGGGTACCAGGAGAACAGTTTGCCGAGGGCACCAATTACCCTTGCGCCGGCCCTGGGACCAGTAATCCAGAGGCCTGGACTAATGATCCAGAGACGTGAGTTCAAATCCCACCATGGCAGCTGGGAATTTAAATTCAGTTAATTAAATAAATCTGGAATAAAAAGTTAGTATCAGTGATGGTGACCATGAAACTACCAGAGTGCTGTAAAAACCCATCAGGTTCACTAATGTCCTTTAGGGAAGTAAATCTGACATCCTTACCTGGTCTGGCCTATATGTGACTCCAGACCCACAGCATCATCATCATAGGTAGTCCCTCGAAATCGAGGAAGACTTGCTTCCACTCCAAAAGTGAGTTCTCTGGTGACTGTACAGTTCAACGCGGGAATTTCAGGCCCCGACCCTGGTGGACGCTAAGTTCCACCCAAGTGCTGCTGAGATCCTGACGGTACTTTGGGCGGGAGTTTCGTAGAAAACTCCTGGAAAGACCGCCCGGCGGTAAAAAAGCGACTTACGCCATGAATCTGGGCGGCAGCGGGTGGGAGCTCCCAATCTCGGCGGCAAATGCAATCCTCGGCAAAATACCGCCGAGAATTGTGTCGGGCCCAGGGAGAGGGAAACACATAAAATTAAAAATTTCCAAAAATGTTTTTAAAACACTGGAAAACCTTCAGGGGACCATCCACCTGAATCGTTGGAAATATAATTAAGAAAAGACGTTTACTAGCCTTTTTTTTGCAGGTCTTCATACTTACCGTTTGAGGTTAGACCTGCCTCCACACAGCGGTCCTTCCCCCTTGCAGCAGACTCCTGCCCGGACCAAACTGGCAGCTCGGCGGGCGGGAGGACACTTACGCACGTTGCACGCCAGCGGATGTCAGCGGGCGGTCCCCAGCGGTCTTCCCTCTGCCCCCCCCCCCCCGGCGGGAGGCCTCCACCAAACTTGCTCGGAGGGGGGACCGCCCAGAAAACTCGACGGCAGCGGCCACCGAGTTCGGGACCACAGTCTCTGCAACAGGTGGGACAGACAGTGGTCGAAGGAAAGGGTGGGTGGAGAGTCTGGTTTGCCGCACGCTCCTTCCGCTGCCTGCGCTTGGTTTCTGCATGCTCTCGGCGACAAGACTCGAGGTGCTCAGCACCCTCCCGGATGCTCTTCCTCCACTTAGGGCGGCCTTTGGCCAGAGACTCCCAGGTGTCGGTGGGGATGTTGCATTTTATCAAGGAGGCTTTGAGGGTGTCCTTGAAACATTTCTTCTGCCCACCTGAGGCTCGCTTGCTGTGTAGGAGTTCCGAGTAGAGCACTTGCTTTGGGAGTCTTGTGTCGGGCATGTGACGATGTGGCCCGCCCAACGGAGCTGGTCGAGTGTGGTCAGTGCTTCGATGCTGGGGATGTTGGCCTGATCGAGAACACTGACGTTGGTGCGTCTGTCCTCCCAGGGGATTTGCAGGATCTTGCGGAGGCAGAGTTGGTGGTATTTCTCCAGTGATTTGAGGTGTCTGCTGTATATAGTCCATGTCTCTGAGCCATATAGGAGGGCGGGTATCACTACTGCCCTGTAGACCATAAGCATGGTGCCAGATTTGAGTGCCTGATCTTCAAACCCTCTCTTCCGCAGGTGACCGAAGGCTGTGCTGGCACACTGGAGGCGGTGTTGGACCTCGTCATCGATGTCTGCCCTTGTTGATAGTAAACTCCCGAGGTATGGAAAATGGTCCAGTTTGTCCAAGGCCAAGCTGTGGATTTTGATGACCGGGGGCAGTGCTGTGTGGCGGGGTCAGGTTGGTGGAGGACCTTTGTCTTACGGATGTTTAGTGTAAGGCCTATGCTTTCGTACGCCTTGGTTAAGGTGTTGACAATGGCTTGGAGTTCGGCCTCTGAATGTGTACAGATGCAAGCGTTGTCTGCGTACTGTAGTTCGATGACAGAGGATGGGACGACCTTGGATCTAGCCTGGAGGCGACGAAGGTTGAACAGGTTCCCATCAATTCTATAGTTTAGTTCCACTGCAATGGCCTAGCAAACCACTCAGTTGAATAAGGTGGCTCACCACCACCATCTCAAGGACAATTCGGGATGGGCAATAAAGGCTGGCCCACATCCCATGAATGAATAAAAAAAAAACTCTTTTATTACATTCACTGCACCCTGACAAAGTGCCATTTCCTTATGTTTGTTCTTGCATTCAATGCAACAAGGTGCAAACTGGTGCATAAACACAACTGTTTCTGCCCGAAATAAACGGAGCAATTAAGACGCAATAACTGGTAACTTTGAAATGGATGGATAAAGCAACTGGTCAATGGTTATCGGGTCTTGGCCGATATAAGTGACTGCATGTTTTAAATGTGGACGTTTTAACTGGTGGGGAGACTGCACTGTGATTCCATGTTTTCAGCAGAATGCATTGGGTACATTGTATAATATAGAACAGTTCCCAGCCCTGATTAAACTAGTAATGAAAATCTAAATCCCTTTGAATGCAGGATAATTCCAGTGTGAACTCGAGGTTGGGAATGCCAACAAACGTAACCCAAACGCTACACGATTATATTGTGTTCTAAAAACACTCGACATATGAGAAAATCTTTAGGACCGGCAGCAATAATGTGAGCAATAACAGCTCTGTGAATAAGTTCATTGCGACACATGAAGCTCGATGCTGGGGGTCCATGTTTACCCCTCACAGGACCAGCCTGCTATTTGACACTTTCCACTTTCATGTTGTAATGCTGCCACCTGGTGGACATCACACATTCTACATGCTCATGTCAAACAGCAGACCTCACTGCAAATCTTCACAGCTGGCCTGCACATGTACTGCTTGCAGCAATGGAATGATAGCCGGCCGACATTCCCAGAGGATATCAATGCAGCTCAAATAAATGAAAACCGTCTATTTATTGGACTGCAGAAGATTGAAATAATTTTGCCAAATATTAATATCGCAGCAGCTGCCCGAACTGCATGATGGAACAATTTCAGGGCCTAAAGTGCAGAAAAAGTGGCAGTGATTCATGTCTCGAGATGGAGGCAACACTAAACTCTGATAAAATGTACCGAATGACCTGGATTTGGGTAAACAAGGCATCATTTCAAAGTTTGCAGCTGACACAAAGCTTGGAAATGTAGTAAACAATGAGGGACAGTAAGACTTCAGGAGGACACAGACAGACTGGTAAAATGGTCAGAGACGTGACAGACGAAATTTAATGCAGGGAAATATGAAGTGATGCATTTCGGAAGGAAAAATGAGGGGAGGCAATATAAACTAAATGGCACAATTTTGAAGGAGGTGCAGGAACAGCAAGACCTAGGGGTGCATGTGCACAAGTCTTTGAAGGTGGCAGGACAAATTGAGAAGCATGTTAAAAAACCATACAGAATGTATGGCTTTATAAAGAGGCACAAAGTACAAAAGCAAAAACGTTATAGTAAACCTTTATAAATCTCTGGTTAGGCCCCAGCTGGAGTATTGTGTCCAATTCTGGGCAGCACACTTCAGGAAGGGTTTCAAGGCCTCAGAGAGAATGCAAAGGAGATTTTTTAGAATGGTACAAGGGATGAGAGACTTCAGTTACATAGAGAGACAGTAGAAGCTGGGTTTGTTCTCCTTAGAGCAGAGAAGGTTAAGGGAAGATCGGTTTTCAAAATGAGGAGGAGTTTTGAGAGTAGATAGGGAGAAACTGTTTCCAGTGGCGGGAGAGTCAGTAACCAGAGGACACAGATTTAAGATGATTAGCAAAACATTCAGGGGGGAAATGAGGACAATTCTTCTCACACAGCGAGTTGTGATTATCTGGATTACAATGCCTAAAAAGGGGGTGGAAGCAGATTCAATAGTCATTTTCAAAAGGGAATCAGATATATACATCAAAGGGAGAAATTTGCAGGACAATGGGCAAAGAGAACAATTGGATAGCATTTTCAACGAGCTGGCACTGCCACGATGGGCCAAATGGTCTATGATTCTAATCTCCCCTCTACTGTACAACGTATCTAATCTCCCCTCTACTGTATAATATAACTAATCGCTCCTCTACTGTACAATGTATCTAATCTCCCTTCTACTGTACAATGTAAATAATCGCTCCTCGACTGTACAATGTAACTAATCTCCCCTCCACTGTACAATGTATCTAATCTCCCCCTACTGTACAATGTATCTAATCTCCCCTCTACTGTACAATGTTACTAATCTCCCCTCTACTGTACAATGTAACTAATCTCCCCTCCACTGTACAATGTATCTAATCTCCCCTACTGTACAATGCATATAATCTACCCTCTACTGTACAATGGAACGAATCTCCCCTCTACTGTACAATGTAATTAATCTCCCCTCTGCTGTACAATGTATATAATCTCCCCCCACTGTACAATGTAACTAATCTCCCCTCTACGGTACAATGTATCTAATCTCCCCTCTACTATACAATGTATCTAATCTCCCCCTACTGAACAATGTATCGAATCGCCCCTCTACTGTACAATGTATCGAATCTCCTATCTACTGTACAATGTAACTAATTTCCCCTCGACTGTACAATGTATCTAATCTCCCCTCTACTGCACAATGTAACTAATCTCCCCTCTACTGTACAATGAATCTAATCTCACCTCTACTGTACAATGTAACAAATCTCTCGTCTACTGTACAATGTATCTAATCACCCCTCTACTGTACAGTGAAACTAATCTCCCCTCCACTGTACAATGTATCTAATCTCACCTCTACTGTACAATGTAACTAATATCCCCTCTACTGTACAATGTAACTAAACTCCCCTCTACTGTACAAGGTATCTAATCGCCCCTCCACTGTACAATGTATCAAATCTCCCCTATACTGTACAATGTAACTAATCTCCCCTCTACTGTACAATATATCTAATCTCACCGCTACTGTACAATGTAAATAATCTCCCCTCTACTGTACAATGTATCTAATCTCCCCTCTACTGTACAATCTAACTAATCGCCCCTCTACTGTACAAAGTAACTAATCTCCCCTCCACTGTACAATGTAACTAATCTCTCCTCTACTGTACAATGTAATTAATCGCCCCACTACTGTACAATGTAACTAATCTCTCCTCTCCTGTACAATGTAACTAATCTCCCCTCTACAGTACAATGGCCCCAAGTTTCCACACGCGGCAAAACAGGCGCCCCTCCGAGCTGGGCGCCGAAAACGGCGCCTGAAAAAAAACGCGCTATTCTCGAGCGCTTTGCAGCTCGATGGCTGCTTGGCGCGGCGCACAGGGGGCGGAGCCTACCATTCGCGCCGATTTTGTAAGTAGGAGGGGGCGGGTACAATTTAAATGAGTTTTTTTCGAACCGGCAACCCTGCGCGTTGGAGCGTTCGCGCATGCGCAGTCTGAAGGAAACATTGGCACTCGGCCATTTTAAAAAGTGCTGCAGAAAAAGTGAAAATTTGTTTATTGAACCCTCACAAAGGCTTGTATTTTAATTTTCTTGATATTTCTGTGTGTGAGGATGAGGGAGTGCATTCTGTAATTGAAGATAGACTGTGATAAACGGGACACATGCACTTGTTTGAGACTATTCAAATTCTTTGTAGCTGTTCAATTTTTAACATTTTTTATAAAACCACATTGCCCTTCCATGATCAGCACTGAGGCTTCTTGCAGCTTTCTCCCCCTGCCGTCCGTCGGGCCCGACGGCAAATGGCTGCCTCAAGTACTGAGGCTTCTTGCAGCTTTCTCCCTCCCTACCCCGCCCTGCCGTCGGTCGGTCCCGACGGCAAACCGCTGCCTGAAAGGCCTGCCTGAAGCACTTTCACACAGGTAGGAACATGGTTTACTTAATCTTTTCTTTGCTTATAAATTTTTATTCAGGTTGGATTTATTTGTATAATATTTGTATAAGTATAACTAAGGATTTATTGTAGAATTTAATGACTTCCCTTCCCCCCCTCCCCACCTCGTTCCCTACGCCTAATTTGTAACCTGCGCCTGATTTTTAATGTGTAGACAAGGTTTTTTCAAGCCGACAAAAATCTTCACTTGCTCCATTCTAAGTTAGTTTGGAGTACGTTTTCACTGTGGAAACTTTCAAATCAGGCGTCAGTGGCCAGACACGACCCCGTTTGAAAAAAAAATTCTGTTCAAAAGTGAAACTGTTCTACCTGACTAGAACTGCAGAAAAGTTAAATGTGGAGAATTACGATTTCTAAGATACTCCGTTCTCCACCAGTTTCTACTAAAAATCAGGAGCAAATCATGTGGAAACTTGGGGCCAATGTAACTAATCTCCCCTCGACTGTACAATGTATCTAATTTCAACTCTACTGTACAATGTATCTGATCTCCCACTACTGTACAATGTATCTAATCTCCCCTTGATTGTACAATGTATCAAATCTCCCCTATACTGTACAATGTAAATAATCGCCCCTCTACTGTACAATGTATCTAATCTCCCCTCGATTGTACAATATAGCTAATCACCCCACTACTGTGCAATGTAACTAATCTTTCCTCTACTGTACAATGTATCTAATCCCCCCTCTACTGTACAACGTATCTAATCTCCCCTCCACTGTACAATGTATCTAATCTCCCCTCTACTGTACAATGTAAGTAATCTCCCCTCTACTGTACAATATAACTAATCTCTCCTCTACTGTACAATATAACTAATCTCCCCTCTATTGTACAATGTAACTAATCTCCCCTCCACTGTACAATGTAACTAATCTCCCCTCTACTATACAATGTATCGAATCTCCCCGCTTCTGGACAATGTAAATAATCTCTCCTCTACTGTACAATGTATCTAATCTCCACTCTACTTTACAATGTAACTAATCTCTCCTCGACTGTACAATGTATCTAATCTCCCCTCAACTGTACAATGTAACTAATCTTCACTCTACTGTACAATGTATCTAATCTCCTCTACTGTACAATGTAACTAATCTCCCCTCTACTGTACAATGTAACTAATCTCCTCTCTACTGTACAATGTAACTAATCTTCCCTCCATTGTCCAATGTATCTAATATCTAATCTACTACACAATGTATCTAATCCCCCCTCTACTGTACAATGTAACTAATCGACCCTCTATTGTACAATGTAACTAATCGCCCCTCTACTGTACAATGTATCTAATCTCCCCTCTACTGTACAATGTGTCGAATCTCGCTCTACCGTACAATGTAACTAATCTCCCCTCTACCGTACAATGTAACTAATCGCTCCTCTACTGTACAATGTAACTAATCTCCCCTTTACTGTACAAAGTAACTAATGTCCCCTCTACTGTACAATATAACTAATCTCCCCTCTACTGTACAATGCATCGAATCTCCCCTCTACTGTACAATGAAAAGAATCTCCCCTCTACTGTACAATGTATCTAATCTCCCCTCTACTGTACAATGTAACTAATCTCCCCTCAATTTTACAATGTAACTAATCTCCCCTCCATTGTACAATGTAACTAATCTCCCCCTATGGTACAATGTATCTCATCTCTCCTCAACTGTACAATGTAACTAATCTCACCTCTACTATACAATGTATCGAATCTCCCCGCTTCTGGACAATGTAAATAATCTCTCCTCTACTGTACAATGTATCTAATCTCCACTCTACTTTACAATGTAACTAATCTCTCCTCGACTGTACAATGTATCTAATCTCCCCTCAACTGTACAATGTATCTAATCTTCACTCTACTGTACAATGTATCTAATCTCCTCTACTGTACAATGTAACTAATCTCCCCTCTACTGTACAATGTATCTAATCTCCCCTCTACTGTACAATGTAACTAATCTCCCCTCTACTGTACAATGTAACTAATCTCCCCTCCACTGTCCAATGTATCTAATATCTCCTGTACCACACAATGTATCTAATCCCCCCTCTACTGTACAATGTAACTAATCGACCCTCTACTGTACAATGTAACTAATCGCCCCTCTACTGTACAATGTATTTAATCTCCCCTCTACTGTACAATGTGTCGAATCTCGCTCTACCGTACAATGTAACTAATCTCCCCTCTACCGTACAATGTAACTAATCGCTCCTCTACTGTACAATGTAACTAATCTCCCCTTTACTGTACAATGTAACTAATCTCCCCTCTAGTGTACAATGCATCGAATCTCCCCTCTACTGTACAATGAAAAGAATCACGCTCTACCGTACAATGTAACTAATCTCCTCTACTGTACAATGTAACTAATCGCTCCTCTACTGTACAAATTAACTAATCTCCCCTCTACTGTACATATGTAACTAATGTCCCCTCTACTGCACAATGTAACTAATCTCCCCTCAACTGTACAATGTAACTAATCTCTGCTCTACTGTACAATGTATGTAATCTCTCCTCTACTGTACAATGTATATAATCTCCCCTCCACTGTACAATGTAACTAATCTTCCCACCACTGTACAATGTAACTAATCTCCCCTCCACTGTACAATGTAACTAATCTCCCCCCTACGGTACAATGTATCTCTTCTCTCCTCAACTGTACAATGTATCTAATCTCTCCTCTACTGTACAATGCAACTAATCACACCTCTACTGTAAAATGTAACTAATCTCACCTCTACTGTACAATGTATCGAATCTCCCCGCTACTGGACAATGTAAATAATCTCTCCTCTACTTTACAATGTATCCAATCTCCACTCAACTTTACAATGTAACTAATCTCTCCTCGACTGCACAATGTATCTAATCTCCCCTCTACTGTACAATGTAACAAATCTTCACTCTACTATACAAAGTATCTAATCTCCCCTCTACTGTACAATGTAACTAATCTCCCCTCTACTGTACAATGTATCTAATCACCCCTCTACTGTACAATGTAACTAATCTCACCTCCATGGTACAATGTATCTAATCTCTCCTCTACTGTCCAATGCAACTAAACTCCCCTCCACTGTACAATGGAACTAATCTCCCCTCCACTGTGCAATGTAACTAATCCCCCCTCTACTGTACAATGTAACAAATCTCCCCTCTAATGTACAATGTATCTAATCTCCCCTCTCCTGTACAATGTGTTGAATCTCACTCTACCGTACAATGTAACTATACTCTCCTCTACTGTACAATTTATCTAATCTCCCCTCTAATGTACAATGTAACAAATCTTCACTCTACTATACAATGTATCTAATCTCCCCTCTACTGTACAATGTAACTAATCTCACCTCTACTGTACAATGTAATTAATCTCCCCTCTACTGTACAATGTAACTAATCTTCCCTCCACTGTCCAATGTATCTAATATCTCCTCTACTATACAATGTATCTAATCCCCCCTCTACTGTACAATGTAACTAATCCCCCCTCTACTGTACAATGTAACAAATCTCCCCTCTAATGTACAATGTATCTAATCTCCCCTCTCCTGTACAATGTGTTGAATCTCACTCTACCGTACAATGTAACTATACTCTCCTCTACTGTACAATTTATCTAATCTCCCCTCTAATGTACAATGTAACTAATCTCCCCTCGACTGTACAATGTATCCAATCTCCCCTCTACTGTACAATGTAACTAATCGGCCCACTACTGCACAATGTAACTAATCTCCCCTCTACAGTACAATGTATCTAATCTCCCCGCTACTGTACAATGTAACTAAAATCCCCTCTACTGTACAATGTATCGAATTTCCCCTCTACTGTACAATGTAACTAATCTCCCCTCTACTGTACAATGTAACTAATCTCCCCTCCACTGTCCAATGTATCTAATCTCCCCTCTACTATACAATGTATCTAATCCCCCCTCTACTGTACAATGTAACTAATCCCCCCTCTACTGTACAATTTATCTAATCCCCCCTCTATTATACAATGTAACTAATCTCCCCTCTACTGTACAATGTATCCAATCTCCCCTCTACTGTACAATGTAACTAATCGGCCCACTACTGTACAATGTAACTAATCTCCCCTCCACTGTACAATGTAACTAATCTCTCCTCTACTGTACAATGTATCTAATCTCTCCTCTACTATACAATGTCTCTAATCTCCCCTCGACTGTACAATGTAACTAATCGCTCCTCTACCGTACAGTGGAACTAATCTCCCCTCTACTGCACAATGTAACTAATCTCCCCTCGACTGTACAATGTATCTAATCTCCCCACTACTGTACAATGTAACTAATCTCCCCTCTACTGTACAATGTAACTAATCTTCCCTCCACTGTCCAATGTATCTAATCTCCCCTCTACTGTACAATGTGTCAAATCTCACTCTACCGTACAATGTAACTATACTCTCCTCTACTGTACAACTTAGCTAATCTCCCCTCTATTGTACAATGTAACTAATCTCCCCTCTACTGTACAATGTTTCCAATCTCCCCTCTACTGTACAATGTAACTAATCGGCCCACTACTGTACAATGTAACTAATCTCCCCTCTAAAGTACATTGTATCTAATCTCTCCGCTACTGTACAATGAAACTAATCTCCCTCTACTGTACAATGTATCGAATTTCCCCTCGACTGTACAATGTAACTAATCTCCCCTCCACTGTACAATGTAACTTATCTCCCCTCCACTGTACAATGAAACAAATCTCCCCTCTACAGTACAATGTATCTAATCTCCCCGCTACTGTACAATGCAACTAATCTCCCTCTACTGTACAATGTATCGAATTTCCCCTCGACTGTAAAATGTAACTAATCTCCCCTCCACTGTACAATGTAACTAATCTGCCTTCTACTGTACAATGTATCTAATCTCCCTTCTACTGTAAAATGTAACAAACCTCGCTCCACTGTACAATGTATCTAATCTCTCCTCTACTGTACAATGTCTCTAATCTCCCCTCGACTGTACAATGTAACTAATCGCTCATCTACCGTACAATGGAACTAATCTCCCCTCTACTGTACAATGTAACTAATCTCACCTCTACTGTACAATGTATCTAATCTTCCCACTACTGTACAATGTAACTAATCTCACGTCTACTGTACAATGTAACTAATCTGACCTCTACTATACAATGTATCTAATATCCCCTCTAATGTACAATGCAACTAATCTCCCCTCCACTGTACAATGTATCTAATCTCCCATCCACTGTACAATGTAACTAATCTCCCCCTACTGTACAATGTATCTAATCACCCCTCCACTGCACAATGTATCTAATCTCCCCTCCACTGTACAAAGTAACTAATCTCCCCCTACTGTACAATGTATCTAATCTCCCCCGACTGTACAATGTATCTAATCTCCCCTCCACTGTATAATGTATCTAATCTTTGCTCCACTGTTCAATGTAACTAATCTCCCCTCTACTGTATAATGTAACTAATCTCACCTCTACTGTACAATGCATCTAATCGCCCCTCTACTGAACAATGTATCTAATCTCCCCTCCACTGTACAATGTATCTAATCTCCCCTCCACTGTACAATGTAACTAATCTCCCCCTACTGTACATTGTATCTAATCTCCCCTCGACTGAACAATGCAACTAATCCTTTCTCTACTGTACAATGTATCTAATCTGCCCTCAACTGTACAATGTAATAATCTCCCCTCTACTGTACAATGTAACTAATCTCTCCTTTACTGTACAATGTATCTAAGCTCACCTCTACTGTACAATGCATCTAATCGCCCCACTACTGAACAATGTATGTAATCTCCCCTCCACTGTACAATGTAACTAATCTCCCCTCCACTGTACAATGTAACTAATCTCCCCTCCACTGTCCAATGTATCTAATCTCCCCTCTACTATACAATGTATCTAATCCCCCCTCTACTGTACAATGTAACTAATCCCCCCTCTACTGTACAATTTATCTAATCCCCCCTCTATTATACAATGTAACTAATCTCCCCTCTACTGTACAATGTATCCAATCTCCCCTCTACTGTACAATGTAACTAATCGGCCCACTACTGTACAATGTAACTAATCTCCCCTCCACTGTACAATGTAACTAATCTCTCCTCTACTGTACAATGTATCTAATCTCTCCTCTACTGTACAATGTCTCTAATCTCCCCTCGACTGTACAATGTAACTAATCGCTCCTCTACCGTACAGTGGAACTAATCTCCCCTCTACTGCACAATGTAACTAATCTCCCCTCTACTGTACAATGTATCTAATCTCCCCTCTACTGTACAATGTAACTAATCTCCCCTCTACTGTACAATGTAACTAATCTCCCCTCTAAAGTACATTGTATCTAATCTCTCCACTACTGTACAATGTAACTAATCTCCCTCTGCTGTACAATGTATCGAATTTCCCCTCGACTGTACAATGTAACTAATCTCCCCTCCACTGTACAATGTAACTTATCTCCCCTCCACTGTACAATGTAACAAATCTCCCCTCTACAGTACAATGTATCTAATCTCCCCGCTACTGTACAATGCAACTAATCTCCCTCTACTGTACAATGTATCGAATTTCCCCTCGACTGTACAATGTAACTAATCTCCCCTCCACTGTACAATGTATCTAATCTGCCTTCTACTGTACAATGTATCTAATCTCCCTTCTACTGTAAAATGTAACAAACCTCGCTCCACTGTACAATGTATCTAATCTCTCCTCTACTGTACAATGTCTCTAATCTCCCCTCGACTGTACAATGTAACTAATCGCTCATCTACCGTACAATGGAACTAATCTCCCCTCTACTGTACAATGTAACTAATCTCACCTCTACTGTACAATGTATCTAACCTTCCCACTACTGTACAATGTAACTAATCTCACGTCTACTGTACAATGTATCTAATATCCCCTCTAATGTACAATGCAACTAATCTCCCCTCCACTGTACAATGTATCTAATCTCCCATCCACTGTACAATGTAACTAATCTCCCCCTACTGTACAATGTATCTAATCACCCCTCCACTGCACAATGTATCTAACCTCCCCTCCACTGTACAATGTAACTAATCTCCCCCTACTGTACAATGTATCTAATATCCCCCTACTGTACAATGTATCTAATCTCCCCTCCACTGTATAATGTATCTAATCTTTGCTCCACTGTTCAATGTAACTAATCTCCCCTCTACTGTATAATGTAACTAATCTCACCTCTACTGTACAATGCATCTAATCGCCCCTCTACTGAACAATGTATCTAATCTCCCCTCCACTGTACAATGTAACTAATCTCCCCCTACTGTACACTGTATCGAATCTCCCCTCGACTGAACAATGCAACTAATCCTTTATCTACTGTACAATGTATCTAATCTGCCCTCAACTGTACAATGTAATAATCTCCCCTCTACTATACAATGTAACTAATCTCTCCTTTACTGTACAATGTATCTAATCTCCCCGCTACTGTACAATGTAATAATCTGCCCTCTACTGTACAATGTAACTAATCTCCCATCTACTGTACAATGTAACTAATCTCCCGTCTACTGTACAATGTAACTAATCTCACCTCTACTGTACAATGTATCTAATCTCCCTCTACTGTACAATGTAACTAATCTCCCCTCCACTGTACAATGTAACTAATCTCCCGTCTACTGTACAATGTATCTAATCTCCCCTCTACTGTACAATGTGTCGAATCTCGCTCTACCGTACAATGGAACTAATCTCCCCTCCACTGTACAATTTATCTAATCTCCCCTCTACTGTACAATGTAACTAATCTCACCTCTACTGTACAATGTATCTAATCTCCCTCTACTGTACAATGTAACTAATCTCCCCTCCACTGTACAATGTAACTAATCTCCCGTCTACTGTACAATGTATCTAATCTCCCCTCTACTGTACAATGTGTCGAATCTCGCTCTACCATACAATGTAACTAATCTCCCCTCTACCGTACAATGTAACTAATCGCTCCTCTACTGTACAATGTAACTAATCTCCCCTTTACTGTACAATGTAACTAATGTCCCCTCTACTGTACAATATAACTAATCTCCCCTCTACTGTACAATGCATCGAATCTCCCCTCTACTGTACAATGAAAAGAAACTCCCCTCTACTGTACAATGTATCTAATCTCCCCTCTACTGTACAATGTAACTAATCTCCCCTCAATTGTACAATGTAACTAATCTCCCCCTATGGTACAATGTATCTCATCTCTCCTCAACTGTACAATGTAACTAATCTCACCTCTGCTATACAATGTATCGAATCTCCCCGCTTCTGGACAATGTAAATAATCTCTCCTCTACTGTACAATGTATCGAATCTCCACTCTACTTTACAATGTAACTAATCTCTCCTCGACTGTACAATGTATCTAATCTCCCCTCAACTTTACAATGTATCTAATCTTCACTCTACTGTACAATGTATCTAATCTCCTCTACTGTACAATGTAACTAATCTCCCCTCTACTGTACAATGTATCTAATCTCCCCTCTACTGTACAATGTAACTAATCTCCCCTCTACTGTACAATGTAACTAATCTCCCCTCCACTGTCCAATGTATCTAATATATCCTCTACTACACAATGTATCTAATCCCCCCTCTACTGTACAATGTAACTAATCGACCCTCTATTGTACAACGTAACGAATCGCCCCTCTACTGTACAATGTATCTAATCTCCCCTCTACTGTACAATGTGTCGAATCTCGCTCTACCGTACAATGTAACTAATCTCCCCTCTACCGTACAATGTAACTAATCGCTCCTCTACTGTACAATGTAACTAATCTCCCCTTTACTGTACAATGTAACTAATCTCCCCTCTACTGTACAATGCATCGAATCTCCCCTCTACTGTACAATGAAAAGAATCTCGCTCTACCCTACAATGTAACTAATCTCCCCTCTACTGTACAATGTAACTAATCACTCCTCTACTGTACAAATTAACTAATCTCCCATCTACTGTACATATGTAACTAATGTCCCCTCTACTGTACAATGTAACTAATCTCCCCTCTACCTTACAATACAAAGAATCTCCCCTCTACTGCACAATGTAACTAATCTCCCCTCAACTGTACAATGTAACTAATCTCTGCTCTACTGTACAATGTATGTAATCTCTCCTCTACTGTACAATGTATCTAATGTCCCCTCCACTGTACAATGTAACTAATCTTCCCACCACTGTACAATGCAACTAATCTCCCCTCCACTGTACAATGTATCTCTTCTCTCCTCAACTGTACAATGTATCTAATCTCTCCTCTACTGTACAATGCAACTAATCACACCTCTACTGTACAATGTAACTAATCTCACCTCTACTGTACAATGTATCGAATCTCCCCGCTACTGGACAATGTAAATAATCTCTCCTCTACTTTACAATGTATCCAATCTCCACTCAACTTTACAATGTAACTAATCTCTCCTCGACTGCACAATGTATCTAATCTCCCCTCTACTGTACAATGTAACTAATCTTCACTCTACTATACAAAGTATCTAATCTCCCCTCTACTGTACAATGTAACTAATCTCCCCTCTACTGTACAATGTATCTAATCACCCCTCTACTGTACAATGTAATTAATCTCCCCTCTACTGTACAATGTAACTAATCTTCCCTCCACTGTCCAATGTATCTAATATCTCCTCTACTATACAATGTATCTAATCCCCCCTCTACTGTACAATGTAACTAATCCCCCCTCTACTGTACAATGTAACAAATCTCCCCTCTACTGTACAATGTAACTAATCTCCCCTCTACTGTACAATGTATCCAATCTCCCCTCTACTGTACAATGTAACTAATCGGTCCACTACTGTACAATGTAACTAATCTCCCCTCTACAGTACAATGTATCTAATCTCCCCGCTACTGTACAATGTAACTAATCTCCCCTCTACTGTACAATGTATCGAATTTCCCCTCTACTGTACAATGTAACTAATCTCCCCTCCACTGTACAATGTAACTAATCTCCCCTCCACTGTCCAATGTATCTAATCTCCCCTCCACTGTACAATGTAACTAATCCCCCCTCTACTGTACAATGTATCTAATCACCCCTCTACTGTACAATATAATTGATCTCCCCTCTACTGTACAATGTAACTAATCTTCCCTTCACTGTCCAATGTATCTAATATCTCCTCTACTATACAATGTATCTAATCCCCCCTCTACTGTACAATGTAACTAATCCCCCCTCTACTGTACAATGTAACAAATCTCCCCTCTAATGTACAATGTATCTAATCTCCCCTCTACTGTACAATGTGTTGAATCTCACTCTACCGTACAATGTAACTATACTCTCCTCTACTGTACAATTTATCTAATCTCCCCTCTAATGTACAATGTAACTAATCTCCCCTCTACTGTACAATGTATCCAAACTCCCCTCTACTGTACAATGTAACTAATCGGCCCACTACTGCACAATGTAACTAATCTCCCCTCTACAGTACAATGTATCTAATCTCCCCGCTACTGTACAATGTAACTAATCTCCCCTCTACTGTACAATGTATCGAATTTCCCCTCTACTGTACAATGTAACTAATCTCCCCTCCACTGTACAATGTAACTAATCTCCCCTCCACTGTCCAATGTATCTAATCTCCCCTCTACTATACAATGTATCTAATCCCCCCTCTACTGTACAATGTAACTAATCCCCCCTCTACTGTACAATTTATCTAATCCCCCCTCTATTATACAATGTAACTAATCTCCCCTCTACTGTACAATGTATCCAATCTCCCCTCTACTGTACAATGTAACTAATCGGCCCACTACTGTACAATGTAACTAATCTCCCCTCCACTGTACAATGTAACTAATCTCTCCTCTACTGTACAATGTATCTAATCTCTCCTCTACAGTACAATGTCTCTAATCTCCCCTCGACTGTACAATGTAACTAATCGTTCCTCTACCGTACAGTGGAACTAATCTCCCCTCTACTGCACAATGTAACTAATCTCCCCTCGACTGTACAATGTATCTAATCTCCCCTCTACTGTACAATGTAACTAATCTCCCCTCTACTGTACAATGTAACTAATCTTCCCTCCACTGTCCAATGTATCTAATCTCCCCTCTACTGTACAATGTGTCAAATCTCACTCTACCGTACAATGTAACTATACTCTCCTCTACTGTACAACTTAGCTAATCTCCCCTCTATTGTACAATGTAACTAATCTCCCCTCTACTGTACAATGTTTCCAATCTCCCCTCTACTGTACAATGTAACTAATCGGCCCACTACTGTACAATGTAACTAATCTCCCCTCTACAGTACAATGTATCTAATCTCCCCGCTACTGTACAATGTAACTAATCTCCCTCTACTGTACAATGTATCAAATTTCCCCTCGACTGTACAATGTAACTAATCGCTCATCTACCGTACAATGGAACTAATCTCCCCTCTACTGTACAATGTAACTAATCTCACCTCTACTGTACAATGTATCTAATCTTCCCACTACTGTACAATATAACTAATCTCCCTCTACTGTACAATGTAACTAATCTGACCTCTACTATACAATGTATCTAATATCCCCTCTAATGTACAATGCAACTAATCTCCCCTCCACTGTACAATGTATCTAATCTCCCATCCACTGTACAATGTAACTAATCTCCCCCTACTGTACAATGTATCTAATCACCCCTCCACTGCACAATGTATCTAATCTCCCCTCCACTGTACAACGTAACTAATCTCCCCCTACTGTACAATGTATCTAATCTCCCCCTACTGTACAATGTATCTAATCTCCCCTCCACTGTATAATGTATCTAATCTGCCCTCAACTGTACAATGTAATAATCTCCCCTCTACTGTACAATGTAACTAATCTCTCCTTTACTGTACAATGTATCGAATCTCCCCGCTACTGTACAATGTAATAATCTGCCATCTACTGTACAATGTAACTAATCTCCTCTCTACCGTACAATGCATCTAATCTCCCCTCTACTGTCCAATGTATCTAATCTCCCCTCTACTGTACAATGTGTCGAATCTCGCTCTACCGTACAATGTAACTAATCTCCCCTCTACCGTACAATGTAACTAATCGCTCCTCTACTGTACAATGTAACTAATCTCCCCTCTAGTGTGCAATGCATCGAATCTCCCCTCTACTGTACAATGAAAAGAATCTCGCTCTACCGTACAATGTAACTAATCTCCCCTCTACTGTACAATGTAACTAATCGCTCCTCTACTGTACAAATTAACTAATCTCCCCTCTACTGTACATATGTAACTAATGTCCCCTCTACTGTACAATATAACTAATCACCCCTCTACTGTACAATGCATGTAATCTACCCTCTACCTTACAATACAAAGAATCTCCCCTCTACTGTACAATGTATGTAATCTCTCCTCTACTGTACAATGTATCTAATCTCCCCTCCACTGTAAAATGTAACTAATCTTCCCACCACTGTACAATGTAACTAATCTCCCCTCCACTGTACAATGCAACTAATCACACCTCTACTGTACAATGTAACTAATCTCACCTCTACTGTACAATGTATCGAATCTCCCCGCTACTGGACAATGTAAATAATCTCTCCTCTACTTTACAATGTATCCAATCTCCACTCAACTTTACAATGTAACTAATCTCTCCTCGACTGCACAATGTATCTAATCTCCCCTCTACTGTACAATGTAACTAATCTTCACTCTACGATACAAAGTATCTAATCTCCCCTCTACTGTACAATGTAACTAATCTCCCCTCTACTGTACAATGTAACTAATCTCCCCTCTACTGTACAATGTATCTAATCACCCCTCTACTGTACAATATAATTGATCTCCCCTCTACTGTACAATGTAACTAATCTTCCCTTCACTGTCCAATGTATCTAATATCTCCTCTACTATACAATGTATCTAATCCCCCCTCTACTGTACAATGTAACTAATCCCCCCTCTACTGTACAATGTAACAAATCTCCCCTCTAATGTACAATGTATCTAATCTCCCCTCTACTGTACAATGTGTTGAATCTCACTCTACCGTACAATGTAACTATACTCTCCTCTACTGTACAATTTATCTAATCTCCCCTCTAATGTACAATGTAACTAATCTCCCCTCTACTGTACAATGTATCCAATCTCCCCTCTACTGTACAATGTAACTAATCGGCCCACTACTGCACAATGTAACTAATCTCCCCTCTACAGTACAATGTATCTAATCTCCCCGCTACTGTACAATGTAACTAATCTCCCCTCTACTGTACAATGTATCGAATTTCCCCTCTACTGTACAATGTAACTAATCTCCCCTCCACTGTACAATGTAACTAATCTCCCCTCCACTGTCCAATGTATCTAATCTCCCCTCTACTATACAATGTATCTAATCCCCCCTCTACTGTACAATGTAACTAATCCCCCCTCTACTGTACAATTTATCTAATCCCCCCTCTATTATACAATGTAACTAATCTCCCCTCTACTGTACAATGTATCCAATCTCCCCACTACTGTACAATGTAACTAATCGGCCCACTACTGTACAATGTAACTAATCTCCCCTCCACTGTACAATGTAACTAATCTCTCCTCTACTGTACAATGTAACTAATCTCTCCTCGACTGTACAATGTATCTAATCTCTCCTCTACAGTACAATGTCTCTAATCTCCCCTCGACTGTACAATGTAACTAATCGTTCCTCTACCGTACAGTGGAACTAATCTCCCCTCTACTGCACAATGTAACTAATCTCCCCTCGACTGTACAATGTATCTAATCTCCCCTCTACTGTACAATGTAACTAATCTCCCCTCTACTGTACAATGTAACTAATCTTCCCTCCACTGTCCAATGTATCTAATCTCCCCTCTACTGTACAATGTGTCAAATCTCACTCTACCGTACAATGTAACTATACTCTCCTCTACTGTACAACTTAGCTAATCTCCCCTCTATTGTACAATGTAACTAATCTCCCCTCTACTGTACAATGTTTCCAATCTCCCCTCTACTGTACAATGTAACTAATCGGCCCACTACTGTACAATGTAACTAATCTCCCCTCTAAAGTACATTGTATCTAATCTCTCCGCTACTGTATAATGTAACTAATCTCCCTCTACTGTACAATGTATCAAATTTCCCCTCGACTGTACAATGTAACTAATCTCCCCTCCACTGTACAATGTAACTTATCTCCCCTCCACTGTACAATGAAACAAATCTCCCCTCTACAGTACAATGTATCTAATCTCCCCGCTACTGTACAATGCAACTAATCTCCCTCTACTGTACAATGTATCGAATTTCCCCTCGACTGTACAATGTAACTAATCTCCCCTCCACTGTACAATGTAACTAATCTGCCTTCTACTGTACAATGTATCTAATCTCCCTTCTACTGTAAAATGTAACAAACCTCGCTCCACTGTACAATGTATCTAATCTCTCCTCTACTGTACAATGTCTCTAATCTCCCCTCGACTGTACAATGTAACTAATCGCTCATCTACCGTACAATGGAACTAATCTCCCCTCTACTGTACAATGTAACTAATCTCACCTCTACTGTACAATGTATCTAATCTTCCCACTACTGTACAATGTAACTAATCTCACGTCTACTGTACAATGTAACTAATCTGACCTCTACTATACAATGTATCTAATATCCCCTCGAATGTACAATGCAACTAATCTCCCCTCCACTGTACAATGTATCTAATCTCCCATCCACTGTACAATGTAACTAATCTCCCCCTACTGTACAATGTATCTAATCACCCCTCCACTGCACAATGTATCTAATCTCCCCTCCACTGTACAATGTAACTAATCTCCCCCTACTGTACAATGTATCTAATCTCCCCCTACTGTACAATGTATCTAATCTCCCCTCCACTGTATAATGTATCTAATCTTTGCTCCACTGTTCAATGTAACTAATCTCCCCTCTACTGTATAATGTAACTAATCTCACCTCTACTGTACAATGCATCTAATCGCCCCTCTACTGAACAATGTATCTAATCTCCCCTCCACTGTACAATGTATCTAATCTCCCCTCCACTGTACAATGTAACTAATACCCCCTCTACTGTACAATGTAACTAATCTCTCCTCTACTGTACAATGTATCTAATCTCTCCTCTACTGTACAATGTCTCTAATCTCCCCTCGACTGTACACTAACTAATCGCTCCTCTACCGTACAGTGGAACTAATCTCCCCTCTACTGCACAATGTAACTAATCTCCCCTCTACTGTACAATGTATCTAATCTCCCCTCGACTGAACAATGCAACTAATCCTTTCTCTACTGTACAATGTATCTAATCTGCCCTCAACTGTACAATGTAATAATCTCCCCTCTACTGTACAATGTAACTAATCTCTCCTTTAGTGTACAATGTATCTAAGCTCACCTCTACTGTACAATGCATCTAATCGCCCCTCTACTGAACAATGTATCTAATCTCCCCTCCACTGTACAATGTAACTAATCTCCCCTCCACTGTCCAATGTATCTAATCTCCCCTCTACTATACAATGTATCTAATCCCCCCTCTACTGTACAATGTAACTAATCCCCCCTCTACTGTACAATTTATCTAATCCCCCCTCTATTATACAATGTAACTAATCTCCCCTCTACTGTACAATGTATCCAATCTCCCCTCTACTGTACAATGTAACTAATCGGCCCACTACTGTACAATGTAACTAATCTCCCCTCCGCTGTACAATGTAACTAATCTCCCCTCCACTGTACAATGTAACTAATCTCTCCTCTACTGTACAATGTATCTAATCTCTCCTCTACTGTACAATGTCTCTAATCTCCCCTCGACTGTACAATGTAACTAATCGCTCCTCTACCGTACAGTGGAACTAATCTCCCCTCTACTGCACAATGTAACTAATCTCCCCTCTACTGTACAATGTATCTAATCTCCCCTCTACTGTACAATGTAACTAATCTCCCCTCTACTGTACAATGTAACTAATCTTCCCTCCACTGTCCAATGTATCTAATCTCCCCTCTACTGTACAATGTGTCAAATCTCACTCTACCGTACAATGTAACTAATCTCCCCTCTACTGTACAATGTTTCCAATCTCCCCTCTACTGTACAATGTAACTAATCGGCCCACTACTGTACAATGTAACTAATCTCCCCTCTAAAGTACATTGTATCTAATCTCTCCGCTACTGTATAATGTAACTAATCTCCCTCTACTGTACAATGTATCGAATTTCCCCTCGACTGTACAATGTAACTAATCTCCCCTCCACTGTACAATGTATCTAATCTCCCTTCTACTGTAAAATGTAACAAACCTCGCTCCACTGTACAATGTATCTAATCTCTCCTCTACTGTACAATGTCTCTAATCTCCCCTCGACTGTACAATGTAACTAATCGCTCATCTACCGTACAATGGAACTAATCTCCCCTCTACTGTACAATGTAACTAATCTCACCTCTACTGTACAATGTATCTAATCTTCCCACTACTGTACAATGTAACTAATCTCACGTCTACTGTACAATGTAACTAATCTGACCACTACTATACAATGTATCTAATATCCCCCTACTGTACAATGTATCTAATCTCCCCTCCACTGTATAATGTATCTAATCTTTGCTCCACTGTTCAATGTAACTAATCTCCCCTCTACTGTATAATGTAACTAATCTCACCTCTACTGTACAATGCATCTAATCGCCCCTCTACTGAACAATGTATCTAATCTCCCCTCCACTGTACAATGTAACTAATCTCCCCCTACTGTACACTGTATCGAATCTCCCCTCGACTGAACAATGCAACTAATCCTTTCTCTACTGTACAATGTATCTAATCTGCCCTCAACTGTACAATGTAATAATCTCCCCTCTACTGTACAATGTAACTAATCTCTCCTTTACTGTACAATGTATCTAATCTCCCCTCTACTGTCCAATGCAACTAAACTCCCCTCCACTGTACAATTTATCTAATCTCCCCTCTACTGTACAATGTAACTAATCTCACCTCTACTGTACAATGTATCTAATCTCCCTCTACTGTACAATGTAACTAATCTCCCCTCCACTGTACAATGTAACTAATCTCCCGTCTACTGTACAATGTATCTAATCTCCCCTCCACTGTCCAATGTATCTAATATCTAATCTACTACACAATGTATCTAATCCCCCCTCTACTGTACAATGTAACTAATCGACCCTCTATTGTACAATGTAACTAATCGCCCCTCTACTGTACAATGTGTCGAATCTCGCTCTACCGTACAATGTAACTAATCTCCCCTCTACCGTACAATGTAACTAATCGCTCCTCTACTGTACAATGTAACTAATCTCCCCTTTACTGTACAATGTAACTAATGTCCCCTCTACTGTACAATATAACTAATCTCCCCTCTACTGTACAATGCATCGAATCTCCCCTCAACTGTACAATGAAAAGAATCTCCCCTCTGCTGTACAATGTATCCAATCTCCCCTCTACTGTACAATGTAACTAATCTCCCCTCAATTGTACAATGTAACTAATCTCCCCTCCATTGTACAATGTAACTAATCTCCCCCTATGGTACAATGTATCTCATCTCTCCTCAACTGTACAATGTAACTAATCTCACCTCTACTATACAATGTATCGAATCTCCCCGCTTCTGGACAATGTAAATAATCTCTCCTCTACTGTATAATGTATCTAATCTCCACTCTACTTTACAATGTAACTAATCTCTCCTCGACTGTACAATGTATCTAATCTCCCCTCAACTGTACAATGTATCTAATCTCCCCTCTACTGTACAATGTATCTAATCTCCCCTCTACTGTACAATGTAACTAATCTCCCCTCTACTGTACAATGTATCTAATCTCCCCTCTACTGTACAATGTGTCGAATCTCGCTCTACCGTACAATGTAACTAATCTCCCCTCTACCGTACAATGTAACTAATTGCTCCTCTACTGTACAATGTAACTAATCTCCCCTTTACTGTACAATGTAACTAATCTCCCCTCTAGTGTACAATGCATCGAATCTCCCCTCTACTGTACAATGAAAAGAATCTCGCTCTACCGTACAATGTAACTAATCTCCCCTCTACTGTACAATGTAACTAATCGCTCCTCTACTGTACAAATTAACTAATCTCCCCTCTACTGTACAATGTAACTAATGTCCCCTCTACTGTACAATATAACTAATCACCCCTCTACTGTACAATGCATCTAATCTCCCCTCTACCTTACAATACAAAGAATCTCCCCTCTACTGCACAATGTAACTAATCTCCCCTCAACTGTACAATGTAACTAATCTCTGCTCTACTGTACAATGTATGTAATCTCTCCTCTACTGTACAATGTATCTAATCTCCCCTCCACTGTACAATGTAACTAATCTTCCCACCACTGTACAATGTAACTAATCTCCCCTCCACTGTACAATGTAACTAATCTCCCCCCTACGGTACAATGTATCTCTTCTCTCCTCAACTGTACAATGTATCTAATCTCTCCTCTACTGTACAATGCAACTAATCACACCTCTACTGTACAATGTAACTAATCTCACCTCTACTGTACAATGTATCGAATCTCCCCGCTACTGGACAATGTAAATGATCTCTCCTCTACTTTACAATGTATCCAATCTCCACTCAACTTTACAATGTAACTAATCTCTCCTCGACTGCACAATGTATCTAATCTCCCCTCTACTGTACAATGTAACTAATCTTCACTCTACTATACAAAGTATCTAATCTCCCCTCTACTGTACAATGTAACTAATCTCCCCTCTACTGTACAACGTATCTAATCACCCCTTCTACTGTACAATGTAATTAATCTCCCCTCTACTGTACAATGTAACTAATCTTCCCTCCACTGTCCAATGTATCTAATATCTCCTCTACTATACAATGTATCTAATCTCTCCTCTACTGTACAATGTGTTGAATCTCACTCTACCGTACAATGTAACTATACTCTCCTCTACTGTACAATTTATCTAATCTCCCCTCTATTGTACAATGTAACTAATCTCCCCTCTACTGTACAATGTATCCAATCTCCCCTCTACTGTACAATGTAACTAATCGGCCCACTACTGTACAATGTAACTAAACTCCCCTCTACAGTACAATGTATCTAATCTCCCCGCTAATGTACAATGTAACTAATCTCCCCTCTACTGTACAATGTATCGAATTTCCCCTCTACTGTACAATGTAACTAATCTCCCCTCCACTGTACAATGTAACTAATCTCCCCTCCACTGTCCAATGTATCTAATCTCCCCTCCACTGTACAATGTAACTAATCTCTCCTCTACTGTACAATGTATCTAATCTCTCCTCTACTGTACAATTTATCTAATCCCCCCTCGACTGTACAATGTAACTAATCGCTCCTCTACCATACAGTGGAACTAATCTCCCCTCTACTGCACAATGTAACTAATCTCCCCTCTACTGTACAATGTATCTAATCTCCCCTCTACTGTACAATGTAACTAATCTCCCCTCTACTGTACAATGTAACTAATCTTCCCTCCACTGTCCAATGTATCTAATCTCCCCTCTACTGTACAATGTGTCAAATCTCACTCTACCGTACAATGTAACTGTACTCTCCTCTACTGGACAACTTAGCCAATCTCCCCTCTATTGTACAATGTAACTAATCTCCCCTCTACTGTACAATGTTTCCAATCTCCCCTCTACTGTACAATGTAACTAATCGGCCCACTACTGTACAATGTAACTAATCTCCCCTCTACAGTACAATGTATCTAATCTCCGCGCAACTGTACAATGTAACTAATCTCCCTCTACTGTACAATGTATCGAATTTCCCCTCGACTGTACAATGTAACTAATCTCCCCTCCACTGTACAATGTAACTTATCTCCCCTCCACTGTACAATGTAACAAATCCCCCCTCTACTGTACAATGTAACTAATCCCCCCTCTACTGTACAATTTATCTAATCCCCCCTCTATTATACAATGTAACTAATCTCCCCTCTACTGTACAATGTATCCAATCTCCCCTCTACTGTACAATGTAACTAATCGGCCCACTACTGTACAATGTAACTAATCTCCCCTCTACTGTACAATTTATCTAATCCCCCCTCTATTATACAATGTAACTAATCTCCCCTCTACTGTACAATGTATCCAATCTCCCCTCTACTGTACAATGTAACTAATCGGCCCACTACTGTACAATGTAACTAATCTCCCCTCCACTGTACAATGTAACTAATCTCCCCTCCACTGTACAATGTAACTAATCTCTCCTCTACTGTACAATGTATCTAATCTCTCCTCTACTGTACAATGTCTCTAATCTCCCCTCGACTGTACAATGTAACTAATCGCTCCTCTACCGTACAGTGGAACTAATCTCCCCTCTACTGCACAATGTAACTAATCTCCCCTCTACTGTACAATGTATCTAATCTCCCCTCTACTGTACAATGTAACTAATCTCCCCTCTACTGTACAATGTAACTAATCTTCCCTCCACTGTCCAATGTATCTAATCTCCCCTCTACTGTACAATGTGTCAAATCTCACTCTACCGTACAATGTAACTATACTCTCCTCTACTGTACAACTTAGCTAATCTCCCCTCTATTGTACAATGTAACTAATCTCCCCTCTACTGTACAATGTAACTAATCGGCCCACTACTGTACAATGTAACTAATCTCCCCTCTACTGTACAATGTATCTAATCTTCCCACTACTGTACAATGTAACTAATCTCACGTCTACTGTACAATGTAACTAATCTGACTTCTACTATACAATGTATCTAATATCCCCCTACTGTACAATGTATCTAATCTCCCCTCCACTGTATAATGTATCTAATCTTTGCTCCACTGTTCAATGTAACTAATCTCCCCTCTACTGTATAATGTAACTAATCTCACCTCTACTGTACAATGCATCTAATCGCCCCTCTACTGAACAATGTATCTAATCTCCCCTCTACTGTACAATGTAACTAATCTCTCCTTTACTGTACAATGTATCTCATCTCCCCTCTACTGTACAATGTAACTAATCTCACCTCTACTGTACAATGTATCTAATCTCCCTCTACTGTACAATGTAACTAATCTCCCCTCCACTGTACAATGTAACTAATCTCCCGTCTACTGTACAATGTATCTAATCTCCCCTCCACTGTCCAATGTATCTAATATCTAATCTACTACACAATGTATCTAATCCCCCCTCTACTGTACAATGTAACTAATCGACCCTCTATTGTACAATGTAACTAATCGCCCCTCTACTGTACAATGTATCTAATCTCCCCTCTACTGTACAATGTGTCGAATCTCGCTCTACCGTACAATGTAACTAATCTCCCCTCTACCGTACAATGTAACTAATCGCTCCTCTACTGTACAATGTAACTAATCTCCCCTTTACTGTACAATGTAACTAATCTCCCCTTTACTGTACAATGTAACTAATGTCCCCTCTACTGTACAATATAACTAATCTCCCCTCTACTGTACAATGCATCGAATCTCCCCTCTACTGTACAATGAAAAGAATCTCCCCTCTACTGTACAATGTATCTAATCTCCCCTCTACTGTACAATGTAACTAATCTCCCCTCAATTGTACAATGTAACTAATCTCCCCTCCATTGTACAATGTAACTAATCTCCCCCTATGGTACAATGTATCTCATCTCTCCTCAACTGTACAATGTAACTAATCTCACCTCTACTATACAATGTATCGAATCTCCCCGCTTCTGGACAATGTAAATAATCTCTCCTCTACTGTACAATGTATCTAATCTCCACTCTACTTTACAATGTAACTAATCTCTCCTCGACTGTACAATGTATCTAATCTCGCCTCAACTGTACAATGTATCTAATCTTCACTCTACTGTACAATGTATCTAATCTCCTCTACTGTACAATGTAACTAATCTCCCCTCTACTGTACAATGTATCTAATCTCCCCTCTACTGTACAATGTAACTAATCTCCCCTCTACTGTACAATGTAACTAATCGCCCCTCTACTGTACAATGTATCTAATCTCCCCTCTACTGTACAATGTGTCGAATCTCGCTCTACTGTACAATGTAACTAATCTCCCCTCTACCGTACAATGTAACTAATTGCTCCTCTACTGTACAATGTAACTAATCTCCCCTTTACTGTACAATGTAACTAATCTCCCCTCTAGTGTACAATGCATCGAATCTCCCCTCTACTGTACAATGAAAAGAATCTCGCTCTACCGTACAATGTAACTAATCTCCCCTCTACTGTACAATGTAACTAATCGCTCCTCTACTGTACAAATTAACTAATCTCCCCTCTACTGTACATATGTAACTAATGTCCCCTCTACTGTACAATATAACTAATCACCCCTCTACTGTACAATGCATCTAATCTCCCCTCTACCTGACAATACAAAGAATCTCCCCTCTACTGCACAATGTAACTAATCTCCCCTCAACTGTACAATGTAACTAATCTCTGCTCTACTGTACAATGTATGTAATCTCTCCTCTACTGTACAATGTATCTAATCTCCCCTCCACTGTACAATGTAACTAATCTTCCCACCACTGTACAATGTAACTAATCTCCCCTCCACTGTACAATGTAACTAATCTCCCCCCTACGGTACAATGTATCTCTTCTCTCCTCAACTGTACAATGTATCTAATCTCTCCTCTACTGTACAATGCAACTAATCACACCTCTACTGTACAATGTAACTAATCTCACCTCTACTGTACAATGTATCGAATCTCCCCGCTACTGGACAATGTAAATGATCTCTCCACTACTTTACAATGTATCCAATCTCCACTCAACTTTACAATGTAATCTCTCCTCGACTGCACAATGTATCTAATCTCCCCTCCACTGTACAATGTAACTAATCTTCACTCTACTATACAAAGTATCTAATCTCCCCTCTACTGTACAATGTAACTAATCTCCCCTCTACTGTACAATGTATCTAATCACCCCTTCTACTGTACAATGTAATTAATCTCCCCTCTACTGTACAATGTAACTAATCTTCCCTCCACTGTCCAATGTATCTAATATCTCCTCTACTATACAATGTATCTAATCCCCCCTCTACTGTACAATATAACTAATCCCCCCTCTACTGTACAATGTAACAAATCTCCCCTCTAATGTACAATGTATCTAATCTCCCCTCTACTGTACAATGTAACTAATCTCCCCTCTACTGTACAATGTATCTAATCACCCCTTCTACTGTACAATGTAATTAATCTCCCCTCTACTGTACAATGTAACTAATCTTCCCTCCACTGTCCAATGTATCTAATATCTCCTCTACTATACAATGTATCTAATCCCCCCTCTACTGTACAATATAACTAATCGGCCCACTACTGTACAATGTAACTAATCTCCCCTCTACAGTACAATGTATCTAATCTCCCCGCTAATGTACAATGTAACTAATCTCCCCTCTACTGTACAATGTATCGAATTTCCCCTCGACTGTACAATGTAACTAATCTCCCCTCCACTGTACAATGTAACTAATCTCCCCTCCACTGTCCAATGTATCTAATCTCCCCTCCACTGTACAATGTAACTAATCTCTCCTCTACTGTACAATGTATCTAATCTCTCCTCTACTGTACAATTTATCTAATCCCCCCTCGACTGTACAATGTAACTAATCGCTCCTCTACCGTACAGTGGAACTAATCTCCCCTCTACTGCACAATGTAACTAATCTCCCCTCTACTGTACAATGTATCTAATCTCCCCTCTACTGTACAATGTAACTAATCTCCCCTCTACTGTACAATGTAACTAATCTTCCCTCCACTGTCCAATGTATCTAATCTCCCCTCTACTGTACAATGTGTCAAATCTCACTCTACCGTACAATGTAACTATACTCTCCTCTACTGTACAACTGAGCTAATCTCCCCTCTATTGTACAATGTAACTAATCTCCCCTCTACTGTACAATGTTTCCAATCTCCCCTCTACTGTACAATGTAACTAATCGGCCCACTACTGTACAATGTAACTAATCTCCCCTCTACAGTACAATGTATCTAATCTCTGCGCTACTGTACAATGTAACTAATCTCCCTCTACTGTACAATGTATCGAATTTCCCCTCGACTGTACAATGTAACTAATCTCCCCTCCACTGTACAATGTAACTTATCTCCCCTCCACTGTACAATGTAACAAATCTCCCCTCTACAGTACAATGTATCTAATCTCCCCGCTACTGTACAATGTAACTAATCTCCCTCTACTGTATAATGTATCGAATTTCCCCTCGACTGTACAATGTAACTAATCTCCCCTCCACTGTACAATGTAACTAATCTGCCTTCTACTGTACAATGTATCTAATCTCTCCTCTACTGTACAATGTCTCTAATCTCCCTTCGACTGTACAATGTAACTAATCGCTCATCTACCGTACAATGGAACTAATCTCCCCTCTACTGTACAATGTAACTAATCTCACCTCTACTGTACAATGTATCTAATCTTCCCACTACTGTACAATATAACTAATCTCACGTCTACTGTACAATGTAACTAATCTGACCTCTACTATACAATGTATCTAATATCCCCTCTAATGTACAATGCAACTAATCTCCCCTTCACTGTACAATGTATCTAATCTCCCATCCACTGTACAATGTAACTAATCTCCCCCTACTGTACAATGTAACTAATCTCCCCTTTACTGTACAATGTAACTAATGTCCCCTCTACTGTACAATATAACTAATCTCCCCTCTACTGTACAATGCATCGAATCTCCCCTCTACTGTACAATGAAAAGAATCTCCCCTCTACTGTACAATGTATCTAATCTCCCCTCTACTGTACAATGTAACTAATCTCCCCTCAATTGTACAATGTAACTAATCTCCCCTCCATTGTACAATGTAACTAATCTCCCCCTATGGTACAATGTATCTCATCTCTCCTCAACTGTACAATGTAACTAATCTCACCTCTACTATACAATGTATCGAATCTCCCCGCTTCTGGACAATGTAAATAATCTCTCCTCTACTGTACAATGTATCTAATCTCCACTCTACTTTACAATGTAACTAATCTCTCCTCGACTGTACAATGTATCTAATCTCCCCTCAACTGTACAATGTATCTAATCTTCACTCTACTGTACAATGTATCTAATCTCCTCTACTGTACAATGTAACTAATCTCCCCTCTACTGTACAATGTATCTAATCTCCCCTCTACTGTACAATGTAACTAATCTCCCCTCTACTGTACAATGTAACTAATCTCCCCTCCACTGTCCAATGTATCTAATATCTCCTCTATTGTACAATGTATCTAATCTCCCCTCTACTGTACAAGGTGTCGAATTCTCGCTCTACCGTACAATGTAACTAATCTCCCCTCTAACGTACAATGTAACTAATCGCTCCTCTACTGTACAATGTAACTAATCTCCCCTTTACTGTACAATGTAACTAATCTCCCCTCTAGTGTACAATGCATCGAATCTCCCCTCTACTGTACAATGAAAAGAATCTCGCTCTACCGTACAATGTAACTAATCTCCCCTCTACTGTACAATGTAACTAATCGCTCCTCTACTGTACAAATTAACTAATCTCCCCTCTACTGTACATATGTAACTAATGTCCCCTCTACTGTACAATATAACTAATCACCCCTCTACTGTACAATGCATCTAATCTCCCCTCTACCTTACAATACAAAGAATCTCCCCTCTACTGCACAATGTAACTAATCTCCCCTCAACTGTACAATGTAACTAATCTCTGCTCTACTGTACAATGTATGTAATCTCTCCTCTACTGTACAATGTATCTAATCTCCCCTCCACTGTACAATGTAACTAATCTTCCCACCACTGTACAATGTAACTAATCTCCCCTCCACTGTACAATGTAACTAATCTCCCCCCTACGGTACAATGTATCTCTTCTCTCCTCAACTGTACAATGTATCTAATCTCTCCTCTACTGTACAATGCAACTAATCACACCTCTACTGTACAATGTAACTAATCTCACCTCGACTGTACAATGTATCCAATCTCCCCTCTACTGTACAATGTAACTAATCGGCCCACTACTGTACAATGTAACTAATCTCCCCTCTACAGTACAATGTATCTAATCTCCCTGCTACTGTACAATGTAACTAATCTCCCCTCTACTGTACAATGTATCGAATTTCCCCTCTACTGTACAATGTAACTAATCTCCCCTCCACTGTACAATGTAACTAATCTCCCCTCCACTGTCCAATGTATCTAATCTCCCCTCCACTGTACAATGTAACTAATCTCTCCTCTACTGTACAATGTATCTAATCTCTCCTCTACTGTACAATTTATCTAATCCCCCCTCGACTGTACAATGTAACTAATCGCTCCTCTACCGTACAGTGGAACTAATCTCCCCTCTACTGCACAATGTAACTAATCTCCCCTCTACTGTACAATGTATCTAATCTCCCCTCTACTGTACAATGTAACTAATCTCCCCTCTACTGTACAATGTAACTATTCTTCCCTCCACTGTCCAATATATCTAATCTCCCCTCTACTGTACAATGTGTCAAATCTCACTCTACCGTACAATGTAACTATACTCTCCTCTACTGTACAACTTAGCTAATCTCCCCTCTATTGTACAATGTAACTAATCTCCCCTCTACTGTACAATGTTTCCAATCTCCCCTCTACTGTACAATGTAACTAATCGGCCCACTACTGTACAATGTAACTAATCTCCCCTCTACAGTACAATGTATCTAATCTCCGCGCTACTGTACAATGTAACTAATCTCCCTCTACTGTACAATGTATCGAATTTCCCCTCGACTGTACAATGTAACTAATCTCCCCTCCACTGTACAATGTAACTTATCTCCCCTCCACTGTACAATGTAACAAATCTCCCCTCTACAGTACAATGTATCTAATCTCCCCGCTACTGTACAATGTAACTAATCTCCCTCTACTGTACAATGTATCGAATTTCCCCTCGACTGTACAATGTAACTAATCTCCCCTCCACTGTACAATGTAACTAATCTGCCTTCTACTGTACAATGTATCTAATCTCTCCTCTACTGTACAATGTCTCTAATCTCCCCTCGACTGTACAATGTCTCTAATCTCCCCTCTACTGTACAATGTAACTAATCTCACCTCTACTGTACAATGTATCTAATCTTCCCACTACTGTACAATATAACTAATCTCCCTCTACTGTACAATGTAACTAATCTGACCTCTACTATACAATGTATCTAATATCCCCTCTAATGTACAATGCAACTAATCTCCCCTCCACTGTACAATGTATCTAATCTCCCATCCACTGTACAATGTAACTAATCTCCCCCTACTGTACAATGTATCTAATCACCCCTCCACTGCACAATGTATCTAATCTCCCCTCCACTGTACAACGTAACTAATCTCCCCCTACTGTACAATGTATCTAATCTCCCCCTACTGTACAATGTATCTAATCTCCCCTCCACTGTATAATGTATCTAATCTTTGCTCCACTGTTCAATGTAACTAATCTCCCCTCTACTGTATAATGCAACTAATCTCACCTCTACTGCACAATGTATCTAATCTCCCTCTACTGTACAATGTAACTAATCTCCCCTCCACTGTACAATGTAACTAATCTCCCGTCTACTGTACAATGTATCTAATCTCCCCTCTGCTGTACAATGTACCAAATCTCCCCTCTACTGTACAATGTAACTAAACTCACCTCCACTGTACAATGTATCTAATCTCCCCTCTACTGTACAATGTAACTAATCACCCCCTAGTGTACAATGTAACTAATCTCACCTCTACTGTACAAAGCATCTAATCACCCCTCTACTGTACAATGTATCTAATCTTCCCTCCACTGTACAGTGTATCTAATCTCCCCTCCACTGTACAATGTATCTAATCTCCCCCTACTGTACAATGTATCTAATCTCCCCCTACTGTACAATGTATCTAATCTCCCCTCCACTGTACAATGCAACTAATCCTTTCTCTACTGTACAATGTAACTAATCTTCGCTCTACTGTACACTATCTAATCTGCTCTCTACTGTACAATGTAACTAATCTCCCTCTACTGTACAATGTAACTAATCTCCCCTCTACTGTACAATGTATTGAATCACCCCTCCACCGTACAATGTATCCAATCCCCCCACGACAGTACAATGTATTTAATCACCCCTCCACCATACAATGTATCTAATCTCCCCACTACTGTACAATGTGTCGAATGTCGCTCTACCGTACAATGCAAAATCCTCCCTCTACCGTACAATTCAACTAATCTCCCATCCACTGTACAATTTATCTAATCTTCCCTCTACTGTACAATGTAACTAATCTCACCTCTACTGTACAATGTATCAAATCTCCCCTCTGCTGTACAATGCACCTAATCTCCCCTCTACTGTACAATGTAACTAATCTCACCTCCACTGTGCAATGTAACTGATCTCCCCTCAACTGTACAATGTAACTAATCTCCCCCGAGTGTACAATGTAACTAATCTCACCTCTACTGTACAATGTATCTAATCTCCCCTCTACTGTACAATGTATCTAATCTCCCCTCTGCTGTACAATGTACCTAATCTCCCCTCTACTGTACAATTTATCTAATCTCCCCTCCACTGTACAATGTAACTAATCTCCCCTCCACTGTACAATTTATCTAATCTCCCCTCCACTGTACAATGTAACTAATCTCCCCTCCACTGTGCAATGAAACTGATCTCCCCTCAACTGTACAATGTAACTAATCTCCCCTCCACTGTACAATGTAACTAATCTCCCCTCCACTGTACAATGTAACTAATCGCCCCGCTACTGTACAATGTAACTAATCTCCGCTCTACAGTACAATGTAACTAATCTCCCCTCCACTGTACAATGTAACTAATCTCCCGTCTACTGTACAATGTATCTCATCTCCCCTCGACTGAACAATGCAACTAATCCTTTCTCTACTGTACAATGTATCTAATCTGCCCTCAACTGTACAATGTAATAATCTCCCCTCTACTGTACAATGTAACTAATCTCTCCTTTACTGTACAATGTATCTAATCTCCCCGCTACTGTACAATGTAATAATCTGCCCTCTACTGTACAATGTATCTAATCTCCCCTCTACTGTCCAATGCAACTAAACTCCCCTCCACTGTACAATTTATCAAATCTCCCCTCTACTGCACAATGTAACTAATCTCACCTCTACTGTACAATGTATCTAATCTCCCTCTACTGTACAATGTAACTAATCTCCCCTCCACTGTACAATGTAACTAATGTCCCGTCTACTGTACAATGTATCTAATCTCCCCTCTGCTGTACAATGTACCAAATCTCCCCTCTACTGTACAATGTAACTAAACTCACCTCCGCTGTACAATGTATCTAATCTCCCCTCTACTGTACAATGTAACTAATCACCCCCTAGTGTACAATGTAACTAATCTCACCTCTACTGTACAAAGCATCTAATCACCCCTCTACTGTACAATGTATCTAATCTTCCCTCCACTGTACAATGTATCTAATCTCCCCTCCACTGTACAATGTATCTAATCTCCCCCTACTGTACAAAGCATCTAATCTCCCATCCACTGTACAATTTATCTAATCTTCCCTCTACTGTACAATGTAACTAATCTCACCTCTACTGTACAACGTATCTAATCTCCCTCTACTGTACAATGTAACTAATCTCCCCTCCAATGTACAATGTAACTAATCTCCCCTCCAATGTACAATGTATCTAATCTCCCCTCTGCTGTACAATGCACCTAATCTCCTCTACTGTACAATGTAACTAATCTCACCTCTTCTGTACAATGTACCAAATCTCCCCTCTACTGTACAATGTAACTAATCTCACCTCCATGGTACAATGTATCTAATCTCCCCTCTACTGTCCAATGCAACTAAACTCCCCTCCACTGTACAATGGAACTAATCTCCCCTCCACTGTGCAATGTAACTAATATCCCCTCTACTGTACAATGTATCTAATCTGCCCTCAACTGTACAATGTAACTAATCTCCCCTCCACTGTACAATGTAACTAATCTCCCGTCTACTGTACAATGTATCTAATCTCCCCTCCACTGTCCAATGTATCTAATATCTAATCTACTACACAATGTATCTAATCCCCCCTCTACTGTACAATGTAACTAATCGACCCTCTATTGTACAATGTAACTAATCGCCCCTCTACTGTACAATGTATCTAATCTCCCCTCTACTGTACAATGTGTCGAATCTTGCTCTACCGTACAATGTAACTAATCTCCCCTCTACCGTACAATGTAACTAATCGATCCTCTACTGTACAATGTAACTAATCTCCCCTTTACTGTACAATGTAACTAATGTCCCCTCAACTGTACAATGTAACTAATCTCTGCTCTACTGTACAATGTATGTAATCTCCCCTCCACTGTACAATGTAACGAATCTTCCCACCACTGTACAATGTAACTAATCTCCCCCCTACGGTACAATGTATCTCTTCTCTCAACTGTACAATGTATCTAATCTCTCCTCTACTGTACAATGTAACTAATCACACCTCTACTGTACAATGTATCGAATCTCCCCGCTACTGGACAATGTAAATAATCTCTCCTCTACTTTACAATGTATCCAATCTCCACTCAACTTTACAATGTAACTAATCTCTCCTCGACTGCACAATGTATCTAATCTCCCCTCTACTGTACAATGTAACTAATCTTCACTCTACTATACAAAGTATCTAATCTCCCCTCTACTGTACAATGTAACTAATCTCCCCTCTACTGTACAATGTATCTAATAACCCCTCTACTGTACAATGTAACTAATCTCCCCTCTACTGTACAATGTAACTAATCTTCCCACCATTGTCCAATGTATCTAATATCTCCTCTACTATACAATGTATCTAATCCCCCCTCTACTGTACAATGTAACTAATCCCCCCTCTACTGTACAATGTAACAAATCTCCCCTCTAATGTACAATGTATCTAATCTCCCCTCTACTGTACAATGTGTTGAATCTCACTCTACCGTACAATGTAACTACACTCTCCTCTACTGTACAATTTATCTAATCTCCCCTCTATTGTACAATGTAATTAATCTCCCCTCTACTATACAATGTATCTAATCCCCCCTCTACTGTACAATGTAACTAATCCCCCCTCTACTGTACAATTTATCTAATCTCCCCTCTACTGTCCAATGCAACTAAACTCCCCTCCACTGTACAATTTATCTAATCTCCCCTCTACTGCACAATGTAACTAATCTCACCTCTACTGTACAATGTATCTAATCTCCCTCTACTGTACAATGTAACTAATCTCCCCTCCACTGTACAATGTAACTAATCTCCCGTCTACTGTACAATGTATCTAATCTCCCCTCTGCTGTACAATGTACCAAATCTCCCCTCTACTGTACAATGTAACTAATCTCACCTCCATGGTACAATGTATCTAATCTCCCCTCTACTGTACAATGTAACTAATCTCCCCTCCACTGTACAATGTAACTAATCTCCCCTCCACTGTGCAATGTAACTAATCTTTTCTCTACTGTACAATGTATCTAATCTGCTCTCTACTGTACAATGTAACTAATCTCTCCTCTACTGTACAAAGGATCGAATCTCCCCTCCACCATACAATGTACCTAATCTCCCCTGTACTGTACAATGTATCTAATCTCCCCTCTGCTGTACAATGTATCTAATCTCCCCCTACTGTACAATGTATCTAATCTCCCCTCCACTGTACAATGTAACTAATCTCCCCTCTACTGTACAATGTATCAAATCTCCCCTCTGCTGTACAATGCACCTAATCTCCCCTCTACTGTACAATGTAACTAATCTCACCTCCACTGTACAATGTATCTAATCTCCCCTCTACTGTACAATGTAACTAATCTCCCCTTCGTGTACAATGTAACTAATCCTTCCTCCACTGTACAATGTATCTAATCTGCCCTCTACTGTACAATGTATCTAATCTCCCCTCTAGTGTACAATGTAACTAATCTTCGCTCTACTGTACAATGTATCTAATCTGCCCTCTACTGTACAATGTAACTAATCTGTCCTCTACTGTACAATGGATCGAAACTCCCCTCAACTGTACAATGTAACGAATCTCTGTTCTACTGTACAATGTATCTAATCTCCCCTCTACTGTACAATGTAACTAATCTCACCTCTACTGTACAATGTAACTAATCACCCCCTAGTGTACAATGTAACTAATCGCACCTCTACTGTACAAAGCATCTAATCACCCCTCTACTGTACAATGTATCTAATCTCCCCTCCACTCTACAATGTATCTAATCTCCCCTCCACTGTACAATGTATCTAATCTCCCCCTACTGTACAATGTATCTAATCTCCCCCTACTGTACAATGTATCTAATCTGCTCTCTACTGTACAATGCATCTAATCACCCCTCTACTGTACAATGTAACTAATCTCACCTCCACTGTACAATGTATCTAATCTACCTTCGACTGTACAATGTAACTAATCTCCCCCGAGTGTACAATGTAACTAATCTCACCTCTACTGTACAATGCATCTAATCACCCCTCTACTGTACAATGTCACTAATCTCCCCTCTACTGTACAATGTCACTTAAAGAAGGGTAACTTTGAAGGTATGAGGCATGAATTGGCTAAGATAGATTGGCTAATGATACTTAAGGGGTTGACTGTGGATGGGCAATGGCAGACATTTAGAGACCGCATGGATGAATTACAACAATTGTACATTCCTGTCTGGCGTAAAAATAAAAAAGGGAAGGTGGCTCAACCGTGGCTATCAAGGGAAATCAGGGATAGTATTAAAGCCAAGGAAATGACATACAAATTGGCCAGAAATAGCAGCGAACCTGGGGACTGGGAGAAATTTAGAACTCAGCAGAGGAGGACAAAGGGTTTGATTAGGGCAGGGAAAATGGAGTACGAGAAGAAGCTTGCAGGGAACATTAAGACGGATTGCAAAAGTTTCTATAGGTATGTAAAGAGAAAAAGGTTAGTAAAGACAAATGTAGGTCCCCTGCAGTCAGAATCAGGGGAAGTCATAACGGGGAACAAAGAAATGGCAGACCAATTGAACAAGTACTTTGGTTCAGTATTCACTAAGGAGGACACAAACAACCTTCCGGATATAAAAGTGGTCAGAGGGTCTATTGAGGAGGAGGAACTGAGGGAAATCTTTATTAGTCGGGAAATTGTGTTGGGGAAATTGATGGGATTGAAGGCCGATAAATCCCCAGGGCCTGATGGACTGCATCCCAGAGTACTTAAGGAGGTGGCCTTGGAAATAGCGGATGCATTGACAGTCATTTTCCAACATTCTATTGACTCTGGATCAGTTCCTATCGAGTGGAGGGTAGCCAATGTAACCCCACTTTTTAAAAAAGGAGGGAGAGAGAAAGCAGGGAGTTATAGACCGGTCAGCCTGACCTCAGCAGTGGGTAAAATGATGGAATCAATTATTAAGGATGTCATAGCAGCGCATTTGGAAAATGGTGACATGATAGGTCCAAGTCAGCATGGATTTGTGAAAGGGAGATCATGCTTGATAAATCTTCTGGAATTTTTTGAGGATGTTTCCAATAAAGTGGACAAAGGAGTACCAGTTCATGTGGTATATTTGGACTTTCAGAAGGCTTTCGACAAGGTCCCACACAGGAGATTAATGTGCAAAGTTAAAGCACATGGGATTGGGGGTAGTGTGCTGACGTGGATTGAGAACTGGTTGTCAGACAGGAAACAAAGAGTAGGAGTAAATGGGTACTTTTCGGAATGGCAGGCAGTGACTAGTGGGGTACCGCAGGGTTCTGTGCTGTGGCCCCAGCTGTTTACATTGTACATTAATGATTTAGACGAGGGGATTAAATGTAGTATCTCCAAATTTGCGGATGACACTAAGTTGGGTGGCAGTGTGAGCTGCGAGGAGGATGCTATGAGGCTACAGAGTGACTTGGATAGGTTAGGTGAGTGGGCAAATGCGTGGCAGATGAAGTATAATGTGGATAAATTTGAGGTTATCCACTTTGGTGGTAAAAACAGAGAGACAGACTATTATCTGAATGGTGACAGATTAGGAAAAGGGGAGGTGCAATGAGACCTGGGTGTCATGGTACATCAGTCGTTGAAGTTTGGCACGCAGGTACAGCAGGCAGTGAATAAGGCAAATGTATCTAATCTGCTCTCTACTGTACAATGTAACTAATCTCCCCTCTAATGTACAATGTATCTAATCTCTCCCTCTACTGTACAATGTGTCGAATCTCGCTCTACCGTACAATGTATCTAATCTCCCCATACTGTACAATGTATCTAATTTCCCCCTACTGTACAATGTATCTAATCTCCCCTCCACTGTACAATGTATCTAATCTCCCCTCCACTGCACAATGTAACTAATCTCCCCATACTGTACAATGTATCTGATCTCCCCCTACTGTACAATGTATCTAATCTCACCTCCACTGTAGAATGTAACTAATCTTCCCTCCACTGTCCAATGTATCTAATATCTCCTCTACTATACAATGTATCTAATCCCCCCTGTACTGTACAATGTAACTAATCGACCCTCTATTGTACAATGTAACTAATCGCCCCTCTACTGTACAATGTAACAAATCTCCCCTCTAATGTACAATGTATCTAATCTCCCCTCTACTGTACAATGTGTCGAATCTCGCTCTACCGTACAATGTAACTAATCTCCCCTCTACCGTACAATGTATCTAATCTCCCCTCTATTGTACAATGTAACTAATCTCACCTCTACTGTACAATGTATCTAATCTCCCCTCTACTGTACAATGCAACTAATCTCCCCTCCACTGTACAATTTATCTAATCTCCCCACTACTGTTCAATGTAACTAATCTCACCTCTACTGTACAATGTATCTAATCTCCCCTCCACTGTACAATGCAACTAATCACCCCTCCACTGCACAATGTATCTAATCTCCGCTCCACTGTACAATGTAACTAACCTCCCCTCCACTGTATAATGTAACTAATCTCTCCTCTACTGTACAATGTATCTCATCTCCCCTCGACTGAACAATGCAACTAATCCTTTCTCTACTGTACAATGTATCTAATCTGCCCTCAACTGTACAATGTAATAATCTCCCCTCTACTGTACAATGTAACTAATCTCTCCTCTAGTGTACAATGTATCTAATCTCCCCGCTACTGTACAATGTAATAATCTGCCCTCTACTGTACAATGTAACTATTCTCCTCTCTACCGTACAATACATCGAATCTCCCCTCTACTGTACAATGCAACTAAACTCCCCTGCACTGTACAATTTATCTAATCTCCCCTCTACTGTACAATGTAACTAATCTCACCTCTACTGTACAATGTATCTATTCTCCCTCTACTGTATAATGTAATAATCTCCCCTCCACTGTACAATGTAACTAATTTCCCATCTACTGTACAATGTATCTAATCTCCCCTCTGCTGTACAATGTACCAAATCTCCCCTCTACTGTACAATGTAACAAAACTCACCTCCACTGTACAATGTATCTAATCTCCCCTCTACTGTACAATGTAACTAATCACCCCCTAGTGTACAATGTAACTAATCTCACCTCTACTGTACAATGTATCTAATCTCCCTTCCACAGTACAATGCAACTAATCCTTCCTCTACTGTACAATGTAACTAATCTTCGCTCTACTGTACAATGTATCTAATCAGCTCTCTACTGTACAATGTAACTAATCCCTCCTCTACTGTACAAAGGATCGAATCTCCGCTCCGCCATACAATGTATCTAATCTCCCCTCTACTGTACAATGTATCTAATCTCCCCTCTGCTGTACAATGTATCTAATCTCCCCCTACTGTACAATGTATCTAATCTCCCCTCCACTGTACAATGTAACTAATCTCCCCTCTACTGTACAATGTATCAAATCTCCCCTCTTCTGTACAATGCACCTAATCTCCCCTCTACTGTACAATGTAACTAATCTCCCCTTCGTGTACAATGTAACTAATCCTTCCTCTACTGTACAATGTATCTAATCTGCCCTCTACTGTACAATGTATCTAATCTGCCCTCTACTGTACAATGTATCTAATCTCCCCTCTGCTGTACAATGTATCTAATCTCCCCCTACTGTACAATGTATCTAATCTCCCCTCCACTGTACAATGTAACTAATCTCCCCTCTACTGTACAATGTATCAAATCTCCCCTCTGCTGTACCATGCACCTAATCTCCCCTCTACTGTACAATGTAACTAATCTCCCCTTCGTGTACAATGTAACTAATCCTTCCTCTACTGTACAATGTATCTAATCTGCCCTCTACTGTACAATGTATCTAATCTCCCCTCTACTGTACAATGTAACTAATCTTCGCTCTACTGTACAATGTATCTAATCTGCCCTCTACTGTACAATGTAACTAATCTGCCCTCTACTGTACAATGTAACTAATCTCCCCTCTACCGTACAATGCATTTAATCTCCCCTCTACCGTACAATGTATCTAATCTCCCCTCCACTGTACAATGTATCTAATCTCCCCTCCACTGAACAATGTAACTAATCTCCCCCTACTGTACAATGTATCTAATCTCCCTCTACTGTACAATGTATCTAATCTCCCCTCCACTGTACAATGCAACTAATCCTTCCTCTACTGTACAATGTAACTAATCTTCGCTCCACTGTCCAATGTATCTAATATCTCCTCTACAATACAATGTATCTAATCCCCCCTCTACTGTACAATGTAACTAATCGACCCTCTATTGTACAATGTAACTAATCGCCCCTCTACTGTACAATTTAACAAATCTCCCCTCTAATGTACAATGTATCTAATCTCCCCTCTACTGTACAATGTGTCGAATCTCACTACCATACAATGTAACTATACTCTCCTCTACTGTACAAGTTATCTAATCTCCCCTCTATTGTACAATGTAACTAAACTCCCCTCCTACTGTACAATGTATCCAATCTCCCCTCTACTGTACAATGTAACTAATCGGCCCACTACTGTACAATGTAACTAATCTCCCCTCTACAGTACAATGTATCTAATCTCCCCTCTACTGTACAATGTAACTAATCTCCCCTCCACTGTACAATGTAACTAATCTCCCCTCCACTGTACAATGTAACTAATCTCTCCTCTACTGTACAATGTAACTAATCTCCCCTCCACTGTACAATGTAACTAATCTCCCCTCCACTGTACAATGTAACTAATTTCTCCTCTACTGTACAATGTCTCTAATCTCCCCTCGACTGTACAATGTAACTAATTGCTCATCTACCGTACAATGGAACTAATCTCCCCTCTACTGTACAATGTAACTAATCTCCCCTCTACCGTACAATGTATCTAATCTCCCCTCTATTGTACAATGTAACTAATCTCACCTCTACTGTACAATGTATCTAATCTCCCCTCTACTGTACAATGCAACTAATCTCCCCTCCACTGTACAATTTATCTAATCTCCCCACTACTGTTCAATGTAACTAATCTCACCTCTACTGTACAATGTATCTAATCTCCCCTCCACTGTACAATGTATCTAATCTCCCCTCCACTGTACAATGTAACTAATCTCCCCCTAGTGTACAATGTAACTAATCTCACCTCTACTGTACAATGCAACTAATCACCCCTCCACTGCACAATGTATCTAATCTCCGCTCCACTGTACAATGTAACTAACCTCCCCTCCACTGTATAATGTAACTAATCTCTCCTCTACTGTACAATGTATCTCATCTCCCCTCGACTGAACAATGCAACTAATCCTTTCTCTACTGTACAATGTATCTAATCTGCCCTCAACTGTACAATGTAATAATCTCCCCTCTACTGTACAATGTAACTAATCTCTCCTCTAGTGTACAATGTATCTAATCTCCCCGCTACTGTACAATGTAATAATCTGCCCTCTACTGTACAATGTAACTATTCTCCTCTCTACCGTACAATACATCGAATCTCCCCTCTACTGTACAATGCAACTAAACTCCCCTGCACTGTACAATTTATCTAATCTCCCCTCTACTGTACAATGTAACTAATCTCACCTCTACTGTACAATGTATCTATTCTCCCTCTACTGTATAATGTAATAATCTCTCCTCCACTGTACAATGTAACTAATTTCCCGTCTACTGTACAATGTATCTAATCTCCCCTCTGCTGTACAATGTACCAAATCTCCCCTCTACTGTACAATGTAACAAAACTCACCTCCACTGTACAATGTATCTAATCTCCCCTCTACTGTACAATGTAACTAATCACCCCCTAGTGTACAATGTAACTAATCTCACCTCTACTGTACAATGTATCTAATCTCCCTTCCACAGTACAATGCAACTAATCCTTCCTCTACTGTACAATGTAACTAATCTTCGCTCTACTGTACAATGTATCTAATCAGCTCTCTACTGTACAATGTAACTAATCCCTCCTCTACTGTACAAAGGATCGAATCTCCGCTCCGCCATACAATGTATCTAATCTCCCCTCTACTGTACAATGTATCTAATCTCCCCTCTGCTGTACAATGTATCTAATCTCCCCCTACTGTACAATGTATCTAATCTCCCCTCCACTGTACAATGTAACTAATCTCCCCTCTACTGTACAATGTATCAAATCTCCCCTCTTCTGTACAATGCACCTAATCTCCCCTCTACTGTACAATGTAACTAATCTCCCCTTCGTGTACAATGTAACTAATCCTTCCTCTACTGTACAATGTATCTAATCTGCCCTCTACTGTACAATGTATCTAATCTGCCCTCTACTGTACAATGTATCTAATCTCCCCTCTGCTGTACAATGTATCTAATCTCCCCCTACTGTACAATGTATCTAATCTCCCCTCCACTGTACAATGTAACTAATCTCCCCTCTACTGTACAATGTATCAAATCTCCCCTCTGCTGTACCATGCACCTAATCTCCCCTCTACTGTACAATGTAACTAATCTCCCCTTCGTGTACAATGTAACTAATCCTTCCTCTACTGTACAATGTATCTAATCTGCCCTCTACTGTACAATGTATCTAATCTCCCCTCTACTGTACAATGTAACTAATCTTCGCTCTACTGTACAATGTATCTAATCTGCCCTCTACTGTACAATGTAACTAATCTGCCCTCTACTGTACAATGTAACTAATCTCCCCTCTACCGTACAATGCATTTAATCTCCCCTCTACCGTACAATGTATCTAATCTCCCCTCCACTGTACAATGTAACTAATCTCCCCTCCACTGTACAATGTAACTAATCTCCCCTCCACTGTACAATGTAACTAATCTCTCCTCTACTGTACAATGTAACTAATCTCCCCTCCACTGTACAATGTAACTAATCTCCCCTCCACTGTACAATGTAACTAATTTCTCCTCTACTGTACAATGTCTCTAATCTCCCCTCGACTGTACAATGTAACTAATTGCTCATCTACCGTACAATGGAACTAATCTCCCCTCTACTGTACAATGTAACTAATCTCCCCTCTACTGTACAATGTATCTAATCTCTCCTCTACTGTACAATGTATCTAATCTCCCCTCGACTGTACAATGTAACTAATTGCTCATCTACCGTACAATGGAACTAATCTCCCCTCTACTGTACAATGTAACTAATCTCCCCTCTACTGTACAATGTATCTAATCTCTCCTCTACTGTACAATGTCTCTAATCTCCCCTCGACTGTACAATGTAACTAATTGCTCATCTACCGTACAATGGAACTAATCTCCCCTCTACCGTACAATGGAACTAATCTCCCCTCTACTGTACAATGTAACGAATCTCCCTTCTACTGTACAATGCAACTAATCGCTCCTCTACTGCACAATGTAACTAATCTCCACTCTACCGTACAATGTATTTAATCTCCCCTTTACTGTACAATGTAACTAATCTCACCTCTACTGTACAATTTATCTAATCTCCCCACTACTGTACAATGTAACTAATCTCACCTCTACTTTACAATGTAACTAATCTCCCCTCCACTGTACAATGTAACTAATCTCCCCTCTACTGTACAATGTAACTAATCTCCCCTCTACTGTACAATGTAACTAATCTGACCTCTACTGTACAATGTATTTAATCTCCCCTCTAATGTACAATGCAACTAATCACCCCTCCACTGTACAATTTGTCTAATCTCCCCACTACTGTACAATGTAACTAATCTCCCCATTACTGTACAATGTAACTAATCTCCCCTCTACTGTACAATGTATCTAATCTCCCCTCTGCTGTACAATGTACCTAATCTCCCCTCTGCTGTACAATATATCTAATCTCCCCTCTACTGTACAATGTAACTAATCTCCCCTCCACTGTGCAATGTAACTAATCTCCCCTCCACTGTCCAATGTATCGAGTATCTTCTCTACTATACAATGTATCTAATCCCCCCTCTACTGTACAATGTAACTAATCGACCCTCTATTGTGCAATGTAACTAATCGCCGCTCGACTGTACAATGTAACAAATCTCCCCTCTAATGTACAATGTATCTAATCTCTCCCTCTACTGTACAATGTGTCGAATCTCGCTCTACCGTACAATGTATCTAATCTCCCCTCTACTGTACAATGTAACTAATCTCACCTCTACTGTACAATGTATCTAATCTCCCCTCCACTGTACAATGTATCTAATCTCTCCTCTACTGTACAATGTATCTAATCTCCCCGCTACTGTACAATGTAACTAATCTCACCTCTACTGTACAATGTATCTAATCTCCCCTCTACTGTACAATGCAACTAATCTCCCCTCCACTGTACAATTTATCTAATCTCCCCACTACTGTTCAATGTAACTAATCTCACCTCTACTGTACAATGTATCTAATCTCCCCTCCACTGTACAATGTATCTAATCTCCCCTCTACTGTACAATGTAACTAATCTCCCCCTAGTGTACAATGTAACTAATCTCACCTCTACTGTACAATGCAACTAATCACCCCTCCACTGCACAATGTATCTAATCTCCGCTCCACTGTACAATGTAACTAACCTCCCCTCCACTGTATAATGTAACTAATCTCTCCTCTACTGTACAATGTATCTCATCTCCCCTCGACTGAACAATGCAACTAATCCTTTCTCTACTGTACAATGTATCTAATCTGCCCTCAACTGTACAATGTAATAATCTCCCCTCTACTGTACAATGTAACTAATCTCTCCTCTAGTGTACAATGTATCTAATCTCCCCGCTACTGTACAATGTAATAATCTGCCCTCTACTGTACAATGTAACTATTCTCCTCTCTACCGTACAATACATCGAATCTCCCCTCTACTGTACAATGCAACTAAACTCCCCTGCACTGTACAATTTATCTAATCTCCCCTCTACTGTACAATGTAACTAATCTCACCTCTACTGTACAATGTATCTATTCTCCCTCTACTGTATAATGTAATAATCTCCCCTCCACTGTACAATGTAACTAATTTCCCGTCTACTGTACAATGTATCTAATCTCCTCTCTGCTGTACAATGTACCAAATCTCCCCTCTACTGTACAATGTAACAAAACTCACCTCCACTGTACAATGTATCTAATCTCCCCTCTACTGTACAATGTAACTAATCACCCCCTAGTGTACAATGTAACTAATCTCACCTCTACTGTACAATGTATCTAATCTCCCTTCCACAGTACAATGCAACTAATCCTTCCTCTACTGTACAATGTAACTAATCTTCGCTCTACTGTACAATGTATCTAATCAGCTCTCTACTGTACAATGTAACTAATCCCTCCTCTACTGTACAAAGGATCGAATCTCCGCTCCGCCATACAATGTATCTAATCTCCCCTCTACTGTACAATGTATCTAATCTCCCCTCTGCTGTACAATGTATCTAATCTCCCCCTACTGTACAATGTATCTAATCTCCCCTCCACTGTACAATGTAACTAATCTCCCCTCTACTGTACAATGTATCAAATCTCCCCTCTTCTGTACAATGCACCTAATCTCCCCTCTACTGTACAATGTAACTAATCTCCCCTTCGTGTACAATGTAACTAATCCTTCCTCTACTGTACAATGTATCTAATCTGCCCTCTACTGTACAATGTATCTAATCTCCCCTCTGCTGTACAATGTATCTAATCTCCCCCTACTGTACAATGTATCTAATCTCCCCTCCACTGTACAATGTAACTAATCTCCCCTCTACTGTACAATGTATCAAATCTCCCCTCTGCTGTACCATGCACCTAATCTCCCCTCTACTGTACAATGTAACTAATCTCCCCTTCGTGTACAATGTAACTAATCCTCCCTCTACTGTACAATGTATCTAATCTGCCCTCTACTGTACAATGTATCTAATCTCCCCTCTACTGTACAATGTAACTAATCTTCGCTCTACTGTACAATGTATCTAATCTGCCCTCTACTGTACAATGTAACTAATCTGCCCTCTACTGTACAATGTAACTAATCTCCCCTCTACCGTACAATGCATTTAATCTCCCCTCTACCGTACAATGTATCTAATCTCCCCTCCACTGTACAATGTAACTAATCTCCCCTCCACTGTACAATGTAACTAATCTCCCCTCCACTGTACAATGTAACTAATCTCTCCTCTACTGTACAATGTAACTAATCTCCCCTCCACTGTACAATGTAACTAATCTCCCCTCCACTGTACAATGTAACTAATTTCTCCTCTACTGTACAATGTCTCTAATCTCCCCTCGACTGTACAATGTAACTAATTGCTCATCTACCGTACAATGGAACTAATCTCCCCTCTACTGTACAATGTAACTAATCTCCCCTCTACTGTACAATGTATCTAATCTCTCCTCTACTGTACAATGTCTCTAATCTCCCCTCGACTGTACAATGTAACTAATTGCTCATCTACCGTACAATGGAACTAATCTCCCCTCTACTGTACAATGTAACTAATCTCCCCTCTACTGTACAATGTATCTAATCTCTCCTCTACTGTACAATGTCTCTAATCTCCCCTCGACTGTACAATGTAACTAATTGCTCATCTACCGTACAATGGAACTAATCTCCCCTCTACCGTACAATGGAACTAATCTCCCCTCTACTGTACAATGTAACGAATCTCCCTTCTACTGTACAATGCAACTAATCGCTCCTCTACTGCACAATGTAACTAATCTCCACTCTACCGTACAATGTATTTAATCTCCCCTTTACTGTACAATGTAACTAATCTCACCTCTACTGTACAATTTATCTAATCTCCCCACTACTGTACAATGTAACTAATCTCACCTCTACTTTACAATGTAACTAATCTCCCCTCCACTGTACAATGTAACTAATCTCCCCTCTACTGTACAATGTAACTAATCTCCCCTCTACTGTACAATGTAACTAATCTGACCTCTACTGTACAATGTATTTAATCTCCCCTCTAATGTACAATGCAACTAATCACCCCTCCACTGTACAATTTGTCTAATCTCCCCACTACTGTACAATGTAACTAATCTCCCCATTACTGTACAATGTAACTAATCTCCCCTCTACTGTACAATGTATCTAATCTCCCCTCTGCTGTACAATGTACCTAATCTCCCCTCTGCTGTACAATATATCTAATCTCCCCTCTACTGTACAATGTAACTAATCTCCCCTCCACTGTGCAATGTAACTAATCTCCCCTCCACTGTCCAATGTATCTAGTATCTTCTCTACTATACAATGTATCTAATCCCCCTCTACTGTACAATGTAACTAATCAACCCTCTATTGTGCAATGTAACTAATCGCCGCTCGACTGTACAATGTAACAAATCTCCCCTCTAATGTACAATGTATCTAATCTCTCCCTCTACTGTACAATGTGTCGAATCTCGCTCTACCGTACAATGTATCTAATCTCCCCTCTACTGTACAATGTAACTAATCTCACCTCTACTGTACAATGTATCTAATCTCCCCTCCACTGTACAATGTATCTAATCTCTCCTCTACTGTACAATGTATCTAATCTCCCCGCTACTGTACAATGTAACTAATCTCTCCTCTACTGTACAATGGATCGAATCTCGCCTCGACTGTACAATGTAACTAATCTCCCCTCTACTGTACAATGTATCTAATCACCCCTCCACCATACAATGTATCTAATCTCCCCACTACTGTACAATGTGTTGAATCTCGCTCGACCGTACAATGTAACTAATCTCCCCTCCACTGCACAATTTATCTAATCTCCCCTCTACTATACAATGTAACTAATCTCCCCTGAGCGTACAATGTAACTAATCTCACCTCTACTGTACAATGCATCTACTCTCCCCTCTACGGTACAATGTATCTAATCTCCCCTCTGCTGTACAATGTAACTAATCTCACCTCTACTGTACAATGTATCTAATCTCCCCACTACTGTACAATGTAACTAATGTCACCTCTACTGTACAATGTATCTAATCTCCCCGCTACTGTACAATGTAATAATCTGCCCTCTACTGTACAATGTAACTAATCTTCCCTCCACTGTACAATGTATCTAATCTCCCCACTACTGTACAATGTAACTAATGTCACCTCTACTGTACAATGTATCTAATCTCCCCGCTACTGTACAATGTAATAATCTGCCCTCTACTGTACAATGTAACTAATCTCCCCTCTACCGTGCAATGCATTTAATCTCCCCTCTACTGTACAATGTATCTATTCTCCCCTCCACTGTACAATGTAACTAATCTACCCCTACTGTACAATGTATGTAATCTCCCTCTACTGTACAATGTATCTAATCTCCCCTCCACCAAAGAATGCAACTAATCCTTCCTCTACTGTACAGTGTAACTAATCTTCGCTCCACTGTCCAATGTATCTAATATCTCCTCTACTATACAATTTATCTAATCCCCCCTCTACTGTACAATGTAACGAATCGACTCTCTATAGTACAATGTAACTAATCTCTCCTCTACTGTACAAAGGATCGAATCTCCCCTCGACTGTACAATGTAACTAATCTCCCCTCTACTGTACAATGTATTTAATCACCCCTCCACCGTACAATGTATCTAATCTCCCCTCTACTGTACAATGTAACTAATCTCTCCCGAGTGTACAATGTAACTAATCTCACCTGTACTGTACAATGCATCTAATCTCCGCTCTACTGTACAATGCAACTAATCACCCCTCCACTGCACAATGTATCTAATCTCCGCTCCACTGTACAATGTAACTAACCTCCCCTCTACTGTACAATGTATCTCATCTCCCCTCTACTCAACAATTCAACTAATCCTTTCTCTACTGTACAATGTATCTAATCTGCCCTCAACTGTACAATGTAATAATCTCCCCTCTACTGTACAATGTAACTAATCTCTCCTCTACTGTACAATGTATCTAATCTCCCCTCTACTGTACAATGTAACTAATCTCCCCTCCACTGTACAATGTAACTAATCTCCCGTCTACTGTACAATGTATCTAATCTCCCCTCCACTGTACAATGTATCGAATCTCCCCTCCACTGTACAATGTAACTAATCTCCCCCTACTGTACAATGTATTTAATCTCCCCTCCACTGTGCAATGCAACTAATCCTTCCTCTACTGTACAATGTAACTAATGTTCGCTCGACTGTACACTGTATCTAATCTGCTCTCTACTGTACAATGTAACTAATCTCTCCTCTACTGTACAAAGGATCGAATCTCCCCTCGACTGTACAATGTAACTAATCTCCCCTCTACTGTACAATGTATTTAATCACCCCTCCACCGTACAATGTATCTAATCTCCCCTCTACTGTACAATGTAACTAATCTCACCTCTGCTGTACAATGTATCTAATCTCCCTCTACTGTACAATGTAACTAATCACCCCTCTACTGTACAATGTAACTAATCTCACCTCCACTGTAAAATGTATCTAATCTACCTTCGACTGCACAATGTAACTAATCTCCACCGAGTGTACAATGTAACTAATCTCACCTCTACTGTACAATGCATCTAATCTCCCCTCTACTGTACAATGTATCTAATCTCCCCTCTGCTGTACAATGTACCTAATCTCCCCTCTGCTTTACAATATATCTAATCTCCCCTCTACTGTACAATGAAACTAATCACCCCTCCACTGTACAATTTGTCTAATCTCCCCACTACTGTACAATGTAACTAATCTCCCCATTACTGTACAATGTAACTAATCTCCCCTCCACTGTGCAATGTAACTAATCTTCCCTCCACTGTCCAATGTATCTAATATTTTCTCTACTATACAATGTATCTAATCCCCCCTCTACTGTACAATGTAACTAATCGACCCTCTATTGTGCAATGTAACTAATCGCCGCTCTACTGTACAATGTAACAAATCTCCCCTCTAATGTACAATGTATCTAATCTCTCCCTCTACTGTACGATGTGTCGAATCTCGCTCTACCGTACAATGTGTCTAATCTCCCCTCTACTGTACAATGTAACTAATCTCACCTCTACTGTACAATGTATCTAATCTCCCCTCCACTGTACAATGTATCTAATCTCTCCTCTACTGTACAATGTATCTAATCTCCCCGCTACTGTACAATGTAACTAATTTCTCCTCTACTGTACAATGGATCGAATCTCGCCTCGACTGTACAATGTAACTAATCTCCCCTCTACGGTACAATGTATCTAATCACCCCTCCACCATACAATGTATCTAATCTCCCCACTACTGTACAATGTGTTGAATCTTGCTCCACCGTACAATGTAACTAATCTCTCCTCCACTGCACAATTTATCTAATCTCCCCTCTACTGTACAATGTAACTAATCTCCCCCGAGTGTACAATGTAACTAATCTCACCTCTACTGTACAATGTATCTAATCTCCTCTCCACTGCACAATTTATCTAATCTCCCCACTACTGTACAATGTAACTAATCTCACCTCGACTGTACAATGTAACTAATCTTCTCTCCACTGTACAATGTATCTAATCTCCCCACTACTGTACAATGTAACTAATCTCACCTCTACTGTACAATGTATCTAATCTCCCCTCCACTGTACAATGTATCTAACCTCCCCTCTACTGTACAATGTAACTAATCTCTCCCTAGTGTACAATGTAACTAATCTCACCTCTACTGTACAATGCATCTAATCTCCGCTCTACTGTACAATGCAACTAATCACCCCTCCACTGCACAATGTATCTAATCTCCGCTCCACTGTACAATGTAACTAACCTCCCCTCTACTGTACAATGTATCTCATCTCCCTTCTACTCAACAATGCAACTAATCCTTTCTCTACTGTACAATGTATCTAATCTCCCCTCCACTGTACAATGTATCTAATCTCCCCTCCACTGTACAATGTAACTAATCTCCCCCTACTGTACAATGTATCTAATCTCCCCCTACTGTACAATGTATCTAATCTCCCCTCCACTGTACAATGCAACTAATCCTTCCTCTACTGTACAATGTAACTAATCTTCGCTCGACTGTACAATGTATCTAATCTACCTTCGACTGTACAATGTAACTAATCTCCACCGAGTGTACAATGTAACTAATCTCACCTCTACTGTACAATGCATGTAATCTCCCCTCTACTGTACAATGTATCTAATCTCCCCTCTGCTGTACAATGTACCTAATCTCCCCTCTACTGTACAATGTAACTAATCTCACCTCTACTGTACAATGCATGTAATCTCCCCTCTACTGTACAATGTATCTAATCTCCCCTCTGCTGTACAATGTATCTAATCTCCACTCTACTGTACAATGTAAATAATCTCCCCCTAGTGTACAATGTACCTAATCCTTCCTCTACTGTACAATGTATCTAATCTGCCCTCTACTGTACAATGTATCTAATCTCCCCTCTACTGTACAATGTAACTAATCTTCGCTCTACTGTACAATGTATCTAATCTCCCCTTTACTGTACAATGTAATAATCTCCCCACTACTGTACAATGTAACTAATCTCACCTCTAATGTACAATGTATCTAATCTACCCTCTACTGTACAATGTAACTAATCTCTCCTCTACTGTACAATGTATCTCATCTCCCCTCTACTGTAAAAGGTATCGAATCTCCTCTCTACTGTACAATGTAACTAATCTCTCTACTGTACAATGTAGCTAATCTCCCCACTACTGTACAATGTAATAATCTGCCCTCTACTGTACAATGTATCTAATCTGCCCTCAACTGTACAATGTAACTAATCACCCCTCTACTGTACAATGTAACTAATCTCACCTCCACTGTAAAATGTATCTAATCTACCTTCGACTGTACAATGTAACTAATCTCCACCGAGTGTACAATGTTACTAATCTCACCTCTACTGTACAATGCATCTAATCTCCCCTCTACTGTACAATGTATCTAATCTCCCCTCTGCTGTACAATGTACCTAATCTCCCCTCTGCTGTACAATATATCTAATCTCCCCTCTACTGTACAATGAAACTAATCACCCCTCCACTGTACAATTTGTCTAATCTCCCCACTACTGTACAATGTAACTAATCTCCCCATTACTGTACAATGTAACTAATCTCCCCTCCACTGTGCAATGTAACTAATCTTCCCTCCACTGTCCAATGTATCTAATATTTTCTCTACTATACAATGTATCTAATCCCCCTCTACTGTACAATGTAACTAATCGACCCTCTATTGTGCAATGTAACTAATCGCCGCTCTACTGTACAATGTAACAAATCTCCCCTCTAATGTACAATGTATCTAATCTCTCCCTCTACTGTACGATGTGTCGAATCTCGCTCTACCGTACAATGTATCTAATCTCCCCTCTACTGTACAATGTAACTAATCTCACCTCTACTGTACAATGTATCTAATCTCCCCTCCACTGTACAATGTATCTAATCTCTCCTCTACTGTACAATGTATCTAATCTCCCCGCTACTGTACAATGTAACTAATTTCTCCTCTACTGTACAATGGATCGAATCTCGCCTCGACTGTACAATGTAACTAATCTCCCCTCTACGGTACAATGTATCTAATCACCCCTCCACCATACAATGTATCTAATCTCCCCACTACTGTACAATGTATCAAATCTCCCCTCTGCTGTACAATGTATCTAATCTCCCCTCTACTGTACAATGTAACTAATCTCACCTCTGCTGTACAATGTATCTAATCTCCCCTCTACTGTACAATGTAACTAATCTCTCCCTAGTGTACAATGTAACTAATCTCACCTCTACTGTACAATGTATCTAATCTCCTCTCCACTGCACAATTTATCTAATCTCCCCACTACTGTACAATGTAACTAATCTCACCTCGACTGTACAATGTAACTAATCTTCTCTCCACTGTACAATGTATCTAATCTCCCCTCTACTGTACAATGTAACTAATCTCTCCCTAGTGTACAATGTAACTAATCTCTCCTCTACTGTACAATGTATCTCATCTCCCCTCTACTGTAAAAGGTATCGAATCTCTTCTCTACTGTACAATGTAACTAATCTCTCTACTGTACAATGTAGCTAATCTCCCCACTACTGTACAATGTAATAATCTGCCCTCTACTGTACAATGTATCTAATCTGCCCTCAACTGTACAATGTAACTAATCACCCCTCTACTGTACAATGTAACTAATCTCACCTCCACTGTAAAATGTATCTAATCTACCTTCGACTGTACAATGTAACTAATCTCCACCGAGTGTACAATGTAACTAATCTCACCTCTACTGTACAATGCATCTAATCTCCCCTCTACTGTACAATGTATCTAATCTCCCCTCTGCTGTACAATGTACCTAATCTCCCCTCTGCTGTACAATATATCTAATCTCCCCTCTACTGTACAATGAAACTAATCACCCCTCCACTGTACAATTTGTCTAATCTCCCCACTACTGTACAATGTAACTAATCTCCCCATTACTGTACAATGTAACTAATCTCCCCTCCACTGTGCAATGTAACTAATCTTCCCTCCACTGTCCAATGTATCTAATATTTTCTCTACTATACAATGTATCTAATCCCCCCTCTACTGTACAATGTAACTAATCGACCCTCTATTGTGCAATGTAACTAATCGCCGCTCTACTGTACAATGTAACAAATCTCCCCTCTAATGTACAATGTATCTAATCTCTCCCTCTACTGTACGATGTGTCGAATCTCGCTCTACCGTACAATGTATCTAATCTCCCCTCTACTGTACAATGTAACTAATCTCACCTCTACTGTACAATGTATCTAATCTCCCCTCCACTGTACAATGTATCTAATCTCTCCTCTACTGTACAATGTATCTAATCTCCCCGCTACTGTACAATGTAACTAATTTCTCCTCTACTGTACAATGGATCGAATCTCGCCTCGACTGTACAATGTAACTAATCTCCCCTCTACGGTACAATGTATCTAATCACCCCTCCACCATACAATGTATCTAATCTCCCCACTACTGTACAATGTGTTGAATCTCGCTCCACCGTACAATGTAACTAATCTCTCCTCCACTGCACAATTTATCTAATCTCCCCTCTACTGTACAATGTAACTAATCTCCCCCGAGTGTACAATGTAACTAATCTCACCTCCACTGTACAATGTATCTAATCTCCTCTCCACTGCACAATTTATCTAATCTCCCCACTACTGTACAATGTAACTAATCTCACCTCGACTGTACAATGTAACTAATCTTCTCTCCACTGTACAATGTATCTAATCTCCCCACTACTGTACAATGTAACTAATCTCACCTCTACTGTACAATGTATCTAATCTCCCCTCCACTGTACAATGTATCTAATCTCCCCTCTACTGTACAATGTAACTAATCTCTCCCTAGTGTACAATGTAACTAATCTCACCTCTACTGTACAATGCATCTAATCTCCGCTCTACTGTACAATGCAACTAATCACCCCTCCACTGCACAATGTATCTAATCTCCGCTCCACTGTACAATGTAACTAACCTCCCCTCTACTGTACAATGTATCTCATCTCCCTTCTACTCAACAATGCAACTAATCCTTTCTCTACTGTACAATGTATCTAATCTCCCCTCCACTGTACAATGTATCTAATCTCCCCTCCACTGTACAATGTAACTAATCTCCCCCTACTGTACAATGTATCTAATCTCCCCCTACTGTACAATGTATCTAATCTCCCCTCCACTGTACAATGCAACTAATCCTTCCTCTACTGTACAATGTAACTAATCTTCGCTCGACTGTACAATGTATCTAATCTACCTTCGACTGTACAATGTAACTAATCTCCACCGAGTGTACAATGTAACTAATCTCACCTCTACTGTACAATGCATGTAATCTCCCCTCTACTGTACAATGTATCTAATCTCCCCTCTGCTGTACAATGTACCTAATCTCCCCTCTACTGTACAATGTAACTAATCTCACCTCTACTGTACAATGCATGTAATCTCCCCTCTACTGTACAATGTATCTAATCTCCCCTCTGCTGTACAATGTATCTAATCTCCACTCTACTGTACAATGTAAATAATCTCCCCCTAGTGTACAATGTACCTAATCCTTCCTCTACTGTACAATGTATCTAATCTGCCCTCTACTGTACAATGTATCTAATCTCCCCTCTACTGTACAATGTAACTAATCTTCGCTCTACTGTACAATGTATCTAATCTCCCCTTTACTGTACAATGTAATAATCTCCCCACTACTGTACAATGTAACTAATCTCACCTCTAATGTACAATGTATCTAATCTACCCTCTACTGTACAATGTAACTAATCTCTCCTCTACTGTACAATGTATCTCATCTCCCCTCTACTGTAAAAGGTATCGAATCTCCTCTCTACTGTACAATGTAACTAATCTCTCTACTGTACAATGTAGCTAATCTCCCCACTACTGTACAATGTAATAATCTGCCCTCTACTGTACAATGTATCTAATCTGTCCTCAACTGTACAATGTAATAATCTCCCCTCTACTGTACAATGTAACTAATCTCCCCTCCACTGCACAATTTATCTAATCTCCCCTCTACTGTACAATGTAACTAATCTCCCCCGAGTGTACAATGTAACTACTCTCACCTCTACTGTACAATGCATCTACTCTCCCCTCTACTGTACAATGTAACTAATCTCACCTCTACTGTACAATGTATCTAATCTCCTCTCCACTGCACAATTTATCTAATCTCCCCACTACTGTACAATGTAACTAATCTCACCTCGAATGTACAATGTAACTAATCTTCCCTCCACTGTACAATGTATCTAATCTCCCCACTACTGTACAATGTAACTAATCTCACCTCTACTGTACAATGTATCTAATCTCCCCTCCACTGTACAATGTATCTAATCTCCCCTCTACTGTACAATGTAACTAATCTCTCCCTAGTGTACAATGTAACTAATCTCACCTCTACTGTACAATGCATCTAATCTCCGCTCTACTGTACAATGCAACTAATCACCCCTCCACTGCACAAATTATCTAATCTCCGCTCCACTGTACAATGTAACTAACCTCCCCTCTACTGTACAATGTATCTCATCTCCCCTCCACTCAACAATGCAACTAATCCTTTCTCTACTGTACAATGTATCTAATCTGCCCTCAACTGTACAATGTAACTAATCTCTCCTCTACTGTACAATGTATCTAATCTCCCCTTTACTGTACAATGTAACAAAAATCCCCTCCACTGTACAATGTAACTAATCTCCCGTCTACTGTACAATGTATCTAATCGCTCTTCTAATGTACAATGTATCTAATCTCCCCTCCACTGTACAATGTATCTAATCTCACCTCCACTGTACAATGTAACTAATCTCCCCCTACTGTACAATGTATCTAATCTCCCCCTACTGTACAATGTATCTAATCTCCCCTCCACTGTACAATGCAACTAATCCTTCCTCTACTGTACAATGTAACTAATCTTCGCTCGACTGTACAATGTATCTAATCTGCTCTCTACTGTACAATGTAACTAATCTCTCCTCTACTGTACAAAGGATCGAATCTCCCCTCGACTGTACAATGTAACTAATCTCCCCTCGACTGTACAATGTATTTAATCACCCCTCCACCGTACAATGTATCTAATCTCCCCTCTACTGTACAATGTATCAAATCTCCCCTCTGCTGTACAATGTATCTAATCTCCCCTCTACTGTACAATGTAACTAATCTCACCTCTGCTGTACAATGTATCTAATCTCCCTCTACTGTACAATGTAACTAATCTCCCCTCTACTGTACAATGTAACTAATCTCACCTCCACTGTAAAATGTATCTAATCTACCTTCGACTGTACATTGTAACTAATCTCCACCGAGTGTACAATGTAACTAATCTCACCTCTACTGTACAATGCATCTAATCTCCCCTCTACTGTACAATGTATCTAATCTCCCCTCTGCTGTACAATGTACCTAATCTCCCCTCTGCTGTACAATATATCTAATCTCCCCTCTACTGTACAATGAAACTAATCACCCCTCCACTGTACAATTTGTCTAATCTCCCCACTACTGTACAATGTAACTAATCGCCCCATTACTGTACAATGTAACTAATCTCCCCTCCACTGTCCAATGTATCTAATATTTTCTCCACTATACAATGTATCTAATCCCCTCTCTACTGTACAATGTAACTAATCGACCCTCTATTGTGCAATGTAACTAATCGCCGCTCTACTGTACAATGTAACAAATCTCCCCTCTAATGTACAATGTATCTAATCTCTCCCTCTACTGTACAATGTGTCGAATCTCGCTCTACCGTACAATGTATCTAATCTCCCCTCTACTGTACAATGTAACTAATCTCACCTCTACTGTACAATGTATCTAATCTCCCCTCCACTGTACAATGTAACTAATTTCTCCTCTACTGTACAATGGATCGAATCTCGCCTCGACTGTACAATGTATCTAATCACCCCTCCACCATACAATGTATCAAATCTCCCCACTACTGTACAATGTGTTGAATCTCGCTCGACCGTACAATGTAACTAATCTCTCCTCCACTGCACAATTTATCTAATCTCCCCTCTACTGTACAATGTAACTAATCTCCCCCGAGTGTACAATGTAACTAATCTCACCTCTACTGTACAATGCATCTACTCTCCCCTCTACTGTACAATGTATCTAATCTCCCCTCTGCTGTACAATGTAACTAATCTCACCTCTACTGTACAATGTATCTAATCTCCTCTCCACTGCACAATTTATCTAATCTCCCCACTACTGTACAATGTAACTAATCTCACCTCGACTGTACAATGTAACTAATCTTCCCTCCACTGTACAATGTATCTAATCTCCCCACTACTGTACAATGTAACTAATCTCACCTCTACTGTACAATGTATCTAATCTCCCCTCCACTGTACAATGTATCTAATCTCCCATCTACTGTACAATGTAACTAATCTCTCCCTAGTGTACAATGTAACTAATCTCACCTCTACTGTACAATGCATCTAATCTCCGCTCTACTGTACAATGCAACTAATCACCCCTCCACTGCACAATGTATCTAATCTCCGCTCCACTGTACAATGTAACTAACCTCCCCTCTACTGTACAATGTATCTCATCTCCCTTCTACTCAACAATGCAACTAATCCTTTCTCTACTGTACAATGTATCTAATCTCCCCTCCACTGTACAATGTATCTAATCTCCCCTCCACTGGACAATGTAACTAATCTCCCCCTACTGTACAATGTATCTAATCTCCCCCTACTGTACAATGTATCTAATCTCCCCTCCACTGTACAATGCAACTAATCCTTCCTCTACTGTACAATGTAACTAATCTTCGCTCGACTGTACAATGTATCTAATCTACCTTCGAATGTACAATGTAACTAATCTCCACCGAGTGTACAATGTAACTAATCTCACCTCTACTGTACAATGCATGTAATCTCCCCTCTACTGTACAATGTATCTAATCTCCCCTCTGCTGTATAATGTATCTAATCTCCCCTCTACTGTACAATGTAAATAATCTCCCCTTTACTGTACAATGTAACTAATCTTTGCTCTACTGTACAATGTATCTAATCTCCCCTTTACTGTACAATGTAATAATCTCCCCACTACTGTACAATGTAACTAATCTCACCTCTAATGTACAATGTATCTAATCTACCCTCTACTGTACAATGTAACTAATCTCTCCTCTACTGTACAATGTATCTCATCTCCCCTCTACTGTAAAAGGTATCGAATCTCCTCTCTACTGTACAATGTAACTAATCTCTCTACTGTACAATGTAGCTAATCTCCCCACTACTGTACAATGAAATAATCTGCCCTCTACTGTACAATGTATCTAATCTCCCCTCCACTGTACAATGTAACTAATCTCCCCTCCACTGTACAATGTATCTCATCTCACCTCTATTGAACAATGCAACTAATCCTTTCTCTACTGTACAATGTAGCTAATCTCCCCACTACTGTACAATGTAATAATCTGCCCTCAACTGTACAATGTAATAATCTCCCCTCTACTGTACAATGTAACTAATCTCCCCTCCACTGCACAATTTATCTAATCTCCCCTCTACTGTACAATGTAACTAATCTCCCCCGAGTGTACAATGTAACTAATCTCACCTCTACTGTACAATGCATCTACTCTCCCCTCTACTGTACAATGTATCTAATCTCCCCTCTGCTGTACAATGTAACTAATCTCACCTCTACTGTACAATGTATCTAATCTCCTCTCCACTGCACAATTTATCTAATCTCCCCACTTCTGTACAATGTAACTAATCTCACCTCGACTGTACAATGTAACTAATCTTCCCTCCACTGTACAATGTATCTAATCTCCCCACTACTGTACAATGTAACTAATCTCACCTCTACTGTACAATGTATCTAATCTCCCCTCCACTGTACAATGTATCTAATCTCCCCTCTACTGTACAATGTAACTAATCTCTCCCTAGTGTACAATGTAACTAATCTCACCTCTACTGTACAATGCATCTAATCTCCGCTCTACTGTACAATGCAACTAATCACCCCTCCACTGCACAAATTATCTAATCTCCGCTCCACTGTACAATGTAACTAACCTCCCCTCTACTGTACAATGTATCTCATCTCCCCTCTACTCAACAATGCAACTAATCCTTTCTCTACTGTGCAATGTATCGAATCTGCCCTCAACTGTACAATGTAATAATCTCCCCTCTACTGTACAATGTAACTAATCTCTCCTCTACTGTACAATGTATCTAATCTCCCCTTTACTGTACAATGTAACTAATCTCCCCTCCACTGTACAATGTAACTAATCTCCCATCTACTGTACAATGTATCTAATCGCTCCTCTAATGTACAATGTATCTAATCTCCCCTCCACTGTACAATGTATCTAATCTCCCCTCCACTGTACAATGTAACTAATCTCCCCCTACTATACAATGTATCTAATCTCCCCCTACTGTACAATGTATCTAATCTCCCCTCCACTGTACAATGCAACTAATCCTTCCTCTACTGTACAATGTAACTAATCTTCGCTCGACTGTACAATGTATCTAATCTGCTCTCTACTGTACAATGTAACTAATCTCTCCTCTACTGTACAAAGGATCGAATCTCCCCTCGACTGTACAATGTAACTAATCTCCCCTCGACTGTACAATGTATTTAATCACCCCTCCACCGTACAATGTATCTAATCTCCCCTCTACCATACAATGTATCTAATCTCCCCTCTACTGTACAATGTAACTAATCTCTCCTCTACTGTACAATGTAAATAATCTCTACTGTAAAAGGTATTGAATCTCCTCTCTACTGTACAATGTAACTAATCTCTCTACTGTACAATGTAGCTAATCTCCCCGCTACTGTACAATGTAATAATCTGCCCTCTACTGTACAATGCATCTAATCTCCCCTCCACTGTACAATGTATCTCATCTCCCCTCTACTGAACAATGCAACTAATCCTTTCTCTACTGTACAATGTATCTAATCTGCCCTCAACTGTACAATGTAATAATCTCCCCTCTACTGTACAATGTAACTAATCTCCCCTCCACTGCACAATTTATCTAATCTCCCCTCTACTGTACAATGTAACTAATCTCCCCCGAGTGTACAATGTAACTAATCTCACCTCTACTGTACAATGCATCTACTCTCCCCTCTACTGTACAATGTATCTAATCTCCCCTCTGCTGTACAATGTAACTAATCTCACCTCTACTGTACAATGTATCTAATCTCCTCTCCACTGCACAATTTATCTAATCTCTCCACTACTGTACAATGTAACTAATCTCACCTCGACTGTACAATGTAACTAATCTTCCCTCCACTGTACAATGTATCTAATCTCCCCACTACTGTACAATGTAACTAATCTCACCTCTACTGTACAATGTATCTAATCTCCCCTCCACTGTACAATGTATCTAATCTCCCCTCTACTGTACAATGTAACTAATCTCTCCCTAGTGTACAATGTAACTAATCTCACCTCTACTGTACAATGCATCTAATCTCTGCTCTACTGTACAATGCAACTAATCACCCCTCCACTGCACAATGTATCTAATCTCCGCTCCACTGTACAATGTAACTAACCTCCCCTCTACTGTACAATGTATCTCATCTCCCGTCTACTGTACAATGTATCTAATCGCTCCTCTAATGTACAATGTATCTAATCTCCCCTCCACTGTATAATGTATCTAATCTCCCCTCCACTGTACAATGTAACTAATCTCCCCCTACTGTACAATGTATCTCATCTCCCCTCTACTCAACAATGCAACTAATCCTTTCTCTACTGTGCAATGTATCGAATCTGCCCTCAACTGTACAATGTAATAATCTCCCCTCTACTGTACAATGTAACTAATCTCTCCTCTACTGTACAATGTATCTAATCTCCCCTTTACTGTACAATGTAACTAATCTCCCCTCCACTGTACAATGTAACTAATCTCCCGTCTACTGTACAATGTATCTAATCGCTCCTCTAATGTACAATGTATCTAATCTCCCCTCCACTGTACAATGTATCTAATCTCCCCTCCACTGTACAATGTAACTAATCTCCCCCTACTGTACAATGTATCTAATCTCCCCCTACTGTACAATGTATCTAATCTCCCCTCCACTGTACAATGCAACTAATCCTTCCTCTACTGTACAATGTAACTAATCTTCGCTCGACTGTACAATGTATCTAATCTGCTTTCTACTGTCCAATGTAACTAATCTCTCCTCTACTGTACAAAGGATCGAATCTCCCCTCGACTGTACAATGCAACTAATCTCCCCTCTACTGTACAATGTATTTAATCACCCCTCCACCATACAATGTATCTAAACTCCCCACGACTGTACAATGTGTCGAATCTCGCTCTCCCGTACAATGCATCTAATCTCCCCTCTGCTGTACATTGCAACTAATCTCCCCTCCACTGTACAATTTATCTAATCTTCCCTCTACTGTACAATGTAACTAATCTCACCTCTGCTGTACAATGTATCTAATCTCCCTCTACTGTACAATGTAACTAATCTCCCCTCTACTGTACAATGTATCAAATCTCCCCTCTGCTGTACAATGCACCTAATCTCCCCTCTACTGTACAATGTAACTAATCTCCGAGTGTACAATGCATCTAATCTCCCCTCTACTGTACAATGTATCTAATCTCCCCTCTACTGTACAATGTAAATAATCTCTCCTCTACTGTACAATGGATCGAATCTCGCCTCGACTGTACAATGTAACTAATCTCCCCTCTACGGTACAATGTATAATCACCCCTCCACCATACAATGTATCTAATCTCCCCACTACTGTACAATGTGTTGAATCTCGCTCGACCGTACAATGTAACTAATCTCCCCTCCACTGCACAATTTATCTAATCTCCCCTCTACTGTACAATGTAACTAATCTCCCCCGAGTGTACAATGTAACTAATCTCACCTCTACTGTACAATGCATCTACTCTCCCCTCTACTGTACAATGTATCTAATCTCCCCTCTGCTGTACAATGTAACTAATCTCACCTCTACTGTACAATGTATCTAATCTCTTCTCCACTGCACAATTTATCTAATCTCCCCACTACTGTACAATGTAACTAATCTCACCTCGACTGTACAATGTAACTAATCTTCCCTCCACTGTACAATGTATCTAATCTCCCCTCTACTGTACAATGTAACTAATCTCTCCCTAGTGTACAATGTAACTAACCTCCCCTCTACTGTACAATGTATCTCATCTCCCCTCTACTCAACAATGCAACTAATCCTTTCTCTACTGTACAATCTATCGAATCTGCCCTCAACTGTACAATGTAATAATCTCCCCTCTACTGTACAATGTAACTAATCTCTCCTCTACTGTACAATGTATCTAATCTCCCCACTACTGTACAATGTAACTAATCTCCCCTCTACTGTACAATGTAACTAATCTCCCCTCCACTGTACAATGTAACTAATCTCCCGTCTACTGTACAATGTATCTAACCGCTCCTCTAATGTACAATGTATCTAATCTCCCCTCCACTGTACAATGTATCTAATCTCCCCTCCACTGTACAATGCAACTAATCCTTCCTCTACTGTACAATGTAACTAATCTTCGCTCGACTGTACAATGTATCTAATCTGCTCTCTACTGTACAATGTAACTAATCTCTCCTCTACTGTACAAAGGATCGAATCTCCCCTCGACTGTACAATGTAACTAATCTCCCCTCTACTGTACAATGTATTTAATCACCCCTCCACCGTACAATGTATCTAATCTCCCCTCTACTGTACAATGTAACTAATCTCTCCCTAGTGTACAATGTAACTAATCTCACCTCTACTGTACAATGCATCTAATCTCCGCTCTACTGTACAATGCAACTAATCACCCCTCTACTGTACAATGTATCTAATCTCCGCTCCACTGTACAATGTAACTAACCTCCCCTCTACTGTACAATGTATCTCATCTCCCCTCTACTCAACAATGCAACTAATCCTTTCTCTACTGTACAATGTATCTAATCTGCCCTCAACTGTACAATGTAATAATCTCCCCTCTACTGTACAATGTAACTAATCTCTCCTCTACTGTACAATGTATCTAATCTCCCCTACTGTACAATGTATCTAATCTCCCCTCCACTGTACAATGCAACTAATCCTTCCTCTACTGTACAATGTAACTAATCTTCGCTCGACTGTACAATGTATCTAATCTGCTCCCTACTGTACAATGTAACTAATCTCCCCTCCACTGTACAATGTATCTAATCTCCCCTCTGCTGTACAATGTACCTAATCTCCCCTCTGCTGTACAATATATCTAATCTCCCCTCTACTGTACAATGTAACTAATCTCCCCTCCACTGTGCAATGTAACTAATCTTCCCTCCACTGTCCAATGTATCTAATATTTTCTCTACTATACAATGTATCTAATCCCCCCTCTACTGTACAATGTAACTAATCGACCCTCTATTGTGCAATGTAACTAATCGCCGCTCTACTGTACAATGTAACAAATCTCCCCTCTAATGTACAATGTATCTAATCTCTCCCTCTACTGTACAATGTGTCGAATCTCGCTCTACCGTACAATGTATCTAATCTCCCCTCTACTGTACAATGTAACTAATCTCACCTCTACTGTACAATGTATCTAATCTCCCCTCCACTGTACAATGTATCTAATCTCTCCTCTACTGTACAATGTATCTAATCTCCCCGCTACTGTACAATGTAACTAATTTCTCCTCTACTGTACAATGGATCGAATCTCGCCTCGACTGTACAATGTAACTAATCTCCCCTCTACGGTACAATGTATCTAATCACCCCTCCACCATACAATGTATCTAATCTCCCCACTACTGTACAATGTGTTGAATCTCGCTCGACCGTACAATGTAACTAATCTCTCCTCCACTGCACAATTTATCTAATCTCCCCTCTACTGTACAATGTAACTAATCTCCCCCGAGTGTACAATGTAACTAATCTCACCTCTACTGTACAATGCATCTACTCTCCCCTCTACTGTACAATGTATCTAATCTCCCCTCTGCTGTACAATGTAACTAATCTCACCTCTACTGTACAATGTATCTAATCTCCTCTCCACTGCACAATTTATCTAATCACCCCACTACTGTACAATGTAACTAATCTCACCTCGACTGTACAATGTAACTAATCTTCCCTCCACTGTACAATGTATCTAATCTCCCCACTACTGTACAATGTAACTAATCTCACCTCTACTGTACAATGTAACTAATCTCACCTCTACTGTACAATGCATCTAATCTCCGCTCTACTGTACAATGCAACTAATCACCACTCCACTGCACAATGTATCTAATCTCCGCTCCACTGTACAATGTAACTAACCTCCCCTCTACTGTACAATGTATCTCATCTTCCCTCTACTCAACAATGCAACTAATCCTTTCTCTACTGTACAATGTATCTAATCTCCCCTCTACTGTACAATGTAACTAATCTCCCCTCCACTGTACAATGTAACTAATCTCCCGTCTACTGTACAATGTATCTAATCGCTCCTCTAATGTACAATGTATCTAATCTCCCCTCCACTGTACAATGTATCTAATCTCCCCTCCACTGTACAATGTAACTAATCTCCCCCTACTGTACAATGTATCTAATCTCCCCCTACTGTACAATGTATCTAATCTCCCCTCCACTGTACAATGCAACTAATCCTTCCTCTACTGTACAATGTAACTAATCTTCGCTCGACTGTACAATGTATCTAATCTGCTCTCTACTGTACAATGTAACTAATCTCTCCTCTACTGTACAAAGGATCGAATCTCCCCTCGACTGTACAATGTAACTAATCTCCCCTCGACTGTACAATGTATTTAATCACCCCTCCACCGTACAATGTATCTAATCTCCCCTCTACTGTACAATGTATCAAATCTCCCCTCTACTGTACAATGAAACTAATCACCCCTCCACTGTACAATTTGTCTAATCTCCCCACTACTGTACAATGTAACTAATCTCCCCATTACTGTACAATGTAACTAATCTCCCCTCCACTGTACAATGTATCTAATCTCCCCTCTGCTGTACAATGTACCTAATCTCCCCTCTGCTGTACAATATATCTAATCTCCCCTCTACTGTACAATGTAACTAATCTCCCCTCCACTGTGCAATGTAACTAATCTTCCCTCCACTGTCCAATGTATCTAATATTTTCTCTACTATACAATGTATCTAATCCCCCCTCTACTGTACAATGTAACTAATCGACCCTCTATTGTGCAATGTAACTAATCGCCGCTCTACTGTACAATGTAACAAATCTCCCCTCTAATGTACAATGTATCTAATCTCTCCCTCTACTGTACAATGTGTCGAATCTCGCTCTACCGTACAATGTATCTAATCTCCCCTCTACTGTACAATGTAACTAATCTCACCTCTACTGTACAATGTATCTAATCTCCCCTCCATTGTACAATGTATCTAATCTCTCCTCTACTGTACAATGTATCTAATCTCCCCGCTACTGTACAATGTAACTAATTTCTCCTCTACTGTACAATGGATCGAATCTCGCCTCGACTGTACAATGTAACTAATCTCCCCTCTACGGTACAATGTATCTAATCACCCCTCCACCATACAATGTATCTAATCTCCCCACTACTGTACAATGTGTTGAATCTCGCTCGACCGTACAATGTAACTAATCTCTCCTCCACTGCACAATTTATCTAATCTCCCCTCTACTGTACAATGTAACTAATCTCCCCCGAGTGTACAATGTAACTAATCTCACCTCTACTGTACAATGCATCTACTCTCCCCTCTACTGTACAATGTATCTAATCTCCCCTCTGCTGTACAATGTAACTAATCTCACCTCTACTGTACAATGTATCTAATCTCCTCTCCACTGCACAATTTATCTAATCACCCCACTACTGTACAATGTAACTAATCTCACCTCGACTGTACAATGTAACTAATCTTCCCTCCACTGTACAATGTATCTAATCTCCCCACTACTGTACAATGTAACTAATCTCACCTCTACTGTACAATGTAACTAATCTCACCTCTACTGTACAATGCATCTAATCTCCGCTCTACTGTACAATGCAACTAATCACCACTCCACTGCACAATGTATCTAATCTCCGCTCCACTGTACAATGTAACTAACCTCCCCTCTACTGTACAATGTATCTCATCTTCCCTCTACTCAACAATGCAACTAATCCTTTCTCTACTGTACAATGTATCTAATCTCCCCTCTACTGTACAATGTAACTAATCTCCCCTCCACTGTACAATGTAACTAATCTCCCGTCTACTGTACAATGTATCTAATCGCTCCTCTAATGTACAATGTATCTAATCTCCCCTCCACTGTACAATGTATCTAATCTCCCCTCCACTGTACAATGTAACTAATCTCCCCCTACTGTACAATGTATCTAATCTCCCCCTACTGTACAATGTATCTAATCTCCCCTCCACTGTACAATGCAACTAATCCTTCCTCTACTGTACAATGTAACTAATCTTCGCTCGACTGTACAATGTATCTAATCTGCTCTCTACTGTACAATGTAACTAATCTCTCCTCTACTGTACAAAGGATCGAATCTCCCCTCGACTGTACAATGTAACTAATCTCCCCTCGACTGTACAATGTATTTAATCACCCCTCCACCGTACAATGTATCTAATCTCCCCTCTACTGTACAATGTATCAAATCTCCCCTCTACTGTACAATGAAACTAATCACCCCTCCACTGTACAATTTGTCTAATCTCCCCACTACTGTACAATGTAACTAATCTCCCCATTACTGTACAATGTAACTAATCTCCCCTCCACTGTACAATGTATCTAATCTCCCCTCTGCTGTACAATGTACCTAATCTCCCCTCTGCTGTACAATATATCTAATCTCCCCTCTACTGTACAATGTAACTAATCTCCCCTCCACTGTGCAATGTAACTAATCTTCCCTCCACTGTCCAATGTATCTAATATTTTCTCTACTATACAATGTATCTAATCCCCCCTCTACTGTACAATGTAACTAATCGACCCTCTATTGTGCAATGTAACTAATCGCCGCTCTACTGTACAATGTAACAAATCTCCCCTCTAATGTACAATGTATCTAATCTCTCCCTCTACTGTACAATGTGTCGAATCTCGCTCTACCGTACAATGTATCTAATCTCCCCTCTACTGTACAATGTAACGAATCTCACCTCTACTGTACAATGTATCTAATCTCCCCTCCACTGTACAATGTATCTAATCTCTCCTCTACTGTACAATGTATCTAATCTCCCCGCTACTGTACAATGTAACTAATTTCTCCTCTACTGTACAATGGATCGAATCTCGCCTCGACTGTACAATGTAACTAATCTCCCCTCTACGGTACAATGTATCTAATCACCCCTCCACCATACAATGTATCTAATCTCCCCACTACTGTACAATGTGTTGAATCTCGCTCGACCGTACAATGTAACTAATCTCTCCTCCACTGCACAATTTATCTAATCTCCCCTCTACTGTACAATGTAACTAATCTCCCCCGAGTGTACAATGTAACTAATCTCACCTCTACTGTACAATGCATCTAATCTCCCCTCTACTGTACAATGTATCTAATCTCCCCTCTGCTGTACAATGTACCTAATCTCCCCTCTGCTTTACAATATATCTAATCTCCCCTCTACTGTACAATGAAACTAATCACCCCTCCACTGTACAATTTGTCTAATCTCCCCACTACTGTACAATGTAACTAATCTCCCCATTACTGTACAATGTAACTAATCTCCCCTCCACTGTGCAATGTAACTAATCTTCCCTCCACTGTCCAATGTATCTAATATTTTCTCTACTATACAATGTATCTAATCCCCCCTCTACTGTACAATGTAACTAATCGACCCTCTATTGTGCAATGTAACTAATCGCCGCTCTACTGTACAATGTAACAAATCTCCCCTCTAATGTACAATGTATCTAATCTCTCCCTCTACTGTACGATGTGTCGAATCTCGCTCTACCGTACAATGTGTCTAATCTCCCCTCTACTGTACAATGTAACTAATCTCACCTCTACTGTACAATGTATCTAATCTCCCCTCCACTGTACAATGTATCTAATCTCTCCTCTACTGTACAATGTATCTAATCTCCCCGCTACTGTACAATGTAACTAATTTCTCCTCTACTGTACAATGGATCGAATCTCGCCTCGACTGTACAATGTAACTAATCTCCCCTCTACGGTACAATGTATCTAATCACCCCTCCACCATACAATGTATCTAATCTCCCCACTACTGTACAATGTGTTGAATCTTGCTCCACCGTACAATGTAACTAATCTCTCCTCCACTGCACAATTTATCTAATCTCCCCTCTACTGTACAATGTAACTAATCTCCCCCGAGTGTACAATGTAACTAATCTCACCTCTACTGTACAATGTATCTAATCTCCTCTCCACTGCACAATTTATCTAATCTCCCCACTACTGTACAATGTAACTAATCTCACCTCGACTGTACAATGTAACTAATCTTCTCTCCACTGTACAATGTATCTAATCTCCCCACTACTGTACAATGTAACTAATCTCACCTCTACTGTACAATGTATCTAATCTCCCCTCCACTGTACAATGTATCTAACCTCCCCTCTACTGTACAATGTAACTAATCTCTCCCTAGTGTACAATGTAACTAATCTCACCTCTACTGTACAATGCATCTAATCTCCGCTCTACTGTACAATGCAACTAATCACCCCTCCACTGCACAATGTATCTAATCTCCGCTCCACTGTACAATGTAACTAACCTCCCCTCTACTGTACAATGTATCTCATCTCCCTTCTACTCAACAATGCAACTAATCCTTTCTCTACTGTACAATGTATCTAATCTCCCCTCCACTGTACAATGTATCTAATCTCCCCTCCACTGTACAATGTAACTAATCTCCCCCTACTGTACAATGTATCTAATCTCCCCCTACTGTACAATGTATCTAATCTCCCCTCCACTGTACAATGCAACTAATCCTTCCTCTACTGTACAATGTAACTAATCTTCGCTCGACTGTACAATGTATCTAATCTACCTTCGACTGTACAATGTAACTAATCTCCACCGAGTGTACAATGTAACTAATCTCACCTCTACTGTACAATGCATGTAATCTCCCCTCTACTGTACAATGTATCTAATCTCCCCTCTGCTGTACAATGTACCTAATCTCCCCTCTACTGTACAATGTAACTAATCTCACCTCTACTGTACAATGCATGTAATCTCCCCTCTACTGTACAATGTATCTAATCTCCCCTCTGCTGTACAATGTATCTAATCTCCACTCTACTGTACAATGTAAATAATCTCCCCCTAGTGTACAATGTACCTAATCCTTCCTCTACTGTACAATGTATCTAATCTGCCCTCTACTGTACAATGTATCTAATCTCCCCTCTACTGTACAATGTAACTAATCTTCGCTCTACTGTACAATGTATCTAATCTCCCCTTTACTGTACAATGTAATAATCTCCCCACTACTGTACAATGTAACTAATCTCACCTCTAATGTACAATGTATCTAATCTACCCTCTACTGTACAATGTAACTAATCTCTCCTCTACTGTACAATGTATCTCATCTCCCCTCTACTGTAAAAGGTATCGAATCTCCTCTCTACTGTACAATGTAACTAATCTCTCTACTGTACAATGTAGCTAATCTCCCCACTACTGTACAATGTAATAATCTGCCCTCTACTGTACAATGTATCTAATCTGCCCTCAACTGTACAATGTAACTAATCACCCCTCTACTGTACAATGTAACTAATCTCACCTCCACTGTAAAATGTATCTAATCTACCTTCGACTGTACAATGTAACTAATCTCCACCGAGTGTACAATGTTACTAATCTCACCTCTACTGTACAATGCATCTAATCTCCCCTCTACTGTACAATGTATCTAATCTCCCCTCTGCTGTACAATGTACCTAATCTCCCCTCTGCTGTACAATATATCTAATCTCCCCTCTACTGTACAATGAAACTAATCACCCCTCCACTGTACAATTTGTCTAATCTCCCCACTACTGTACAATGTAACTAATCTCCCCATTACTGTACAATGTAACTAATCTCCCCTCCACTGTGCAATGTAACTAATCTTCCCTCCACTGTCCAATGTATCTAATATTTTCTCTACTATACAATGTATCTAATCCCCCTCTACTGTACAATGTAACTAATCGACCCTCTATTGTGCAATGTAACTAATCGCCGCTCTACTGTACAATGTAACAAATCTCCCCTCTAATGTACAATGTATCTAATCTCTCCCTCTACTGTACGATGTGTCGAATCTCGCTCTACCGTACAATGTATCTAATCTCCCCTCTACTGTACAATGTAACTAATCTCACCTCTACTGTACAATGTATCTAATCTCCCCTCCACTGTACAATGTATCTAATCTCTCCTCTACTGTACAATGTATCTAATCTCCCCGCTACTGTACAATGTAACTAATTTCTCCTCTACTGTACAATGGATCGAATCTCGCCTCGACTGTACAATGTAACTAATCTCCCCTCTACGGTACAATGTATCTAATCACCCCTCCACCATACAATGTATCTAATCTCCCCACTACTGTACAATGTATCAAATCTCCCCTCTGCTGTACAATGTATCTAATCTCCCCTCTACTGTACAATGTAACTAATCTCACCTCTGCTGTACAATGTATCTAATCTCCCCTCTACTGTACAATGTAACTAATCTCTCCCTAGTGTACAATGTAACTAATCTCACCTCTACTGTACAATGTATCTAATCTCCTCTCCACTGCACAATTTATCTAATCTCCCCACTACTGTACAATGTAACTAATCTCACCTCGACTGTACAATGTAACTAATCTTCTCTCCACTGTACAATGTATCTAATCTCCCCTCTACTGTACAATGTAACTAATCTCTCCCTAGTGTACAATGTAACTAATCTCTCCTCTACTGTACAATGTATCTCATCTCCCCTCTACTGTAAAAGGTATCGAATCTCTTCTCTACTGTACAATGTAACTAATCTCTCTACTGTACAATGTAGCTAATCTCCCCACTACTGTACAATGTAATAATCTGCCCTCTACTGTACAATGTATCTAATCTGCCCTCAACTGTACAATGTAACTAATCACCCCTCTACTGTACAATGTAACTAATCTCACCTCCACTGTAAAATGTATCTAATCTACCTTCGACTGTACAATGTAACTAATCTCCACCGAGTGTACAATGTAACTAATCTCACCTCTACTGTACAATGCATCTAATCTCCCCTCTACTGTACAATGTATCTAATCTCCCCTCTGCTGTACAATGTACCTAATCTCCCCTCTGCTGTACAATATATCTAATCTCCCCTCTACTGTACAATGAAACTAATCACCCCTCCACTGTACAATTTGTCTAATCTCCCCACTACTGTACAATGTAACTAATCTCCCCATTACTGTACAATGTAACTAATCTCCCCTCCACTGTGCAATGTAACTAATCTTCCCTCCACTGTCCAATGTATCTAATATTTTCTCTACTATACAATGTATCTAATCCCCCCTCTACTGTACAATGTAACTAATCGACCCTCTATTGTGCAATGTAACTAATCGCCGCTCTACTGTACAATGTAACAAATCTCCCCTCTAATGTACAATGTATCTAATCTCTCCCTCTACTGTACGATGTGTCGAATCTCGCTCTACCGTACAATGTATCTAATCTCCCCTCTACTGTACAATGTAACTAATCTCACCTCTACTGTACAATGTATCTAATCTCCCCTCCACTGTACAATGTATCTAATCTCTCCTCTACTGTACAATGTATCTAATCTCCCCGCTACTGTACAATGTAACTAATTTCTCCTCTACTGTACAATGGATCGAATCTCGCCTCGACTGTACAATGTAACTAATCTCCCCTCTACGGTACAATGTATCTAATCACCCCTCCACCATACAATGTATCTAATCTCCCCACTACTGTACAATGTGTTGAATCTCGCTCCACCGTACAATGTAACTAATCTCTCCTCCACTGCACAATTTATCTAATCTCCCCTCTACTGTACAATGTAACTAATCTCCCCCGAGTGTACAATGTAACTAATCTCACCTCCACTGTACAATGTATCTAATCTCCTCTCCACTGCACAATTTATCTAATCTCCCCACTACTGTACAATGTAACTAATCTCACCTCGACTGTACAATGTAACTAATCTTCTCTCCACTGTACAATGTATCTAATCTCCCCACTACTGTACAATGTAACTAATCTCACCTCTACTGTACAATGTATCTAATCTCCCCTCCACTGTACAATGTATCTAATCTCCCCTCTACTGTACAATGTAACTAATCTCTCCCTAGTGTACAATGTAACTAATCTCACCTCTACTGTACAATGCATCTAATCTCCGCTCTACTGTACAATGCAACTAATCACCCCTCCACTGCACAATGTATCTAATCTCCGCTCCACTGTACAATGTAACTAACCTCCCCTCTACTGTACAATGTATCTCATCTCCCTTCTACTCAACAATGCAACTAATCCTTTCTCTACTGTACAATGTATCTAATCTCCCCTCCACTGTACAATGTATCTAATCTCCCCTCCACTGTACAATGTAACTAATCTCCCCCTACTGTACAATGTATCTAATCTCCCCCTACTGTACAATGTATCTAATCTCCCCTCCACTGTACAATGCAACTAATCCTTCCTCTACTGTACAATGTAACTAATCTTCGCTCGACTGTACAATGTATCTAATCTACCTTCGACTGTACAATGTAACTAATCTCCACCGAGTGTACAATGTAACTAATCTCACCTCTACTGTACAATGCATGTAATCTCCCCTCTACTGTACAATGTATCTAATCTCCCCTCTGCTGTACAATGTACCTAATCTCCCCTCTACTGTACAATGTAACTAATCTCACCTCTACTGTACAATGCATGTAATCTCCCCTCTACTGTACAATGTATCTAATCTCCCCTCTGCTGTACAATGTATCTAATCTCCACTCTACTGTACAATGTAAATAATCTCCCCCTAGTGTACAATGTACCTAATCCTTCCTCTACTGTACAATGTATCTAATCTGCCCTCTACTGTACAATGTATCTAATCTCCCCTCTACTGTACAATGTAACTAATCTTCGCTCTACTGTACAATGTATCTAATCTCCCCTTTACTGTACAATGTAATAATCTCCCCACTACTGTACAATGTAACTAATCTCACCTCTAATGTACAATGTATCTAATCTACCCTCTACTGTACAATGTAACTAATCTCTCCTCTACTGTACAATGTATCTCATCTCCCCTCTACTGTAAAAGGTATCGAATCTCCTCTCTACTGTACAATGTAACTAATCTCTCTACTGTACAATGTAGCTAATCTCCCCACTACTGTACAATGTAATAATCTGCCCTCTACTGTACAATGTATCTAATCTGTCCTCAACTGTACAATGTAATAATCTCCCCTCTACTGTACAATGTAACTAATCTCCCCTCCACTGCACAATTTATCTAATCTCCCCTCTACTGTACAATGTAACTAATCTCCCCCGAGTGTACAATGTAACTACTCTCACCTCTACTGTACAATGCATCTACTCTCCCCTCTACTGTACAATGTAACTAATCTCACCTCTACTGTACAATGTATCTAATCTCCTCTCCACTGCACAATTTATCTAATCTCCCCACTACTGTACAATGTAACTAATCTCACCTCGAATGTACAATGTAACTAATCTTCCCTCCACTGTACAATGTATCTAATCTCCCCACTACTGTACAATGTAACTAATCTCACCTCTACTGTACAATGTATCTAATCTCCCCTCCACTGTACAATGTATCTAATCTCCCCTCTACTGTACAATGTAACTAATCTCTCCCTAGTGTACAATGTAACTAATCTCACCTCTACTGTACAATGCATCTAATCTCCGCTCTACTGTACAATGCAACTAATCACCCCTCCACTGCACAAATTATCTAATCTCCGCTCCACTGTACAATGTAACTAACCTCCCCTCTACTGTACAATGTATCTCATCTCCCCTCCACTCAACAATGCAACTAATCCTTTCTCTACTGTACAATGTATCTAATCTGCCCTCAACTGTACAATGTAACTAATCTCTCCTCTACTGTACAATGTATCTAATCTCCCCTTTACTGTACAATGTAACAAAAATCCCCTCCACTGTACAATGTAACTAATCTCCCGTCTACTGTACAATGTATCTAATCGCTCTTCTAATGTACAATGTATCTAATCTCCCCTCCACTGTACAATGTATCTAATCTCACCTCCACTGTACAATGTAACTAATCTCCCCCTACTGTACAATGTATCTAATCTCCCCCTACTGTACAATGTATCTAATCTCCCCTCCACTGTACAATGCAACTAATCCTTCCTCTACTGTACAATGTAACTAATCTTCGCTCGACTGTACAATGTATCTAATCTGCTCTCTACTGTACAATGTAACTAATCTCTCCTCTACTGTACAAAGGATCGAATCTCCCCTCGACTGTACAATGTAACTAATCTCCCCTCGACTGTACAATGTATTTAATCACCCCTCCACCGTACAATGTATCTAATCTCCCCTCTACTGTACAATGTATCAAATCTCCCCTCTGCTGTACAATGTATCTAATCTCCCCTCTACTGTACAATGTAACTAATCTCACCTCTGCTGTACAATGTATCTAATCTCCCTCTACTGTACAATGTAACTAATCTCCCCTCTACTGTACAATGTAACTAATCACCTCCACTGTAAAATGTATCTAATCTACCTTCGACTGTACATTGTAACTAATCTCCACCGAGTGTACAATGTAACTAATCTCACCTCTACTGTACAATGCATCTAATCTCCCCTCTACTGTACAATGTATCTAATCTCCCCTCTGCTGTACAATGTACCTAATCTCCCCTCTGCTGTACAATATATCTAATCTCCCCTCTACTGTACAATGAAACTAATCACCCCTCCACTGTACAATTTGTCTAATCTCCCCACTACTGTACAATGTAACTAATCGCCCCATTACTGTACAATGTAACTAATCTCCCCTCCACTGTCCAATGTATCTAATATTTTCTCTACTATACAATGTATCTAATCCCCTCTCTACTGTACAATGTAACTAATCGACCCTCTATTGTGCAATGTAACTAATCGCCGCTCTACTGTACAATGTAACAAATCTCCCCTCTAATGTACAATGTATCTAATCTCTCCCTCTACTGTACAATGTGTCGAATCTCGCTCTACCGTACAATGTATCTAATCTCCCCTCTACTGTACAATGTAACTAATCTCACCTCTACTGTACAATGTATCTAATCTCCCCTCCACTGTACAATGTAACTAATTTCTCCTCTACTGTACAATGGATCGAATCTCGCCTCGACTGTACAATGTATCTAATCACCCCTCCACCATACAATGTATCAAATCTCCCCACTACTGTACAATGTGTTGAATCTCGCTCGACCGTACAATGTAACTAATCTCTCCTCCACTGCACAATTTATCTAATCTCCCCTCTACTGTACAATGTAACTAATCTCCCCCGAGTGTACAATGTAACTAATCTCACCTCTACTGTACAATGCATCTACTCTCCCCTCTACTGTACAATGTATCTAATCTCCCCTCTGCTGTACAATGTAACTAATCTCACCTCTACTGTACAATGTATCTAATCTCCTCTCCACTGCACAATTTATCTAATCTCCCCACTACTGTACAATGTAACTAATCTCACCTCGACTGTACAATGTAACTAATCTTCCCTCCACTGTACAATGTATCTAATCTCCCCACTACTGTACAATGTAACTAATCTCACCTCTACTGTACAATGTATCTAATCTCCCCTCCACTGTACAATGTATCTAATCTCCCCTCTACTGTACAATGTAACTAATCTCTCCCTAGTGTACAATGTAACTAATCTCACCTCTACTGTACAATGCATCTAATCTCCGCTCTACTGTACAATGCAACTAATCACCCCTCCACTGCACAATGTATCTAATCTCCGCTCCACTGTACAATGTAACTAACCTCCCCTCTACTGTACAATGTATCTCATCTCCCTTCTACTCAACAATGCAACTAATCCTTTCTCTACTGTACAATGTATCTAATCTCCCCTCCACTGTACAATGTATCTAATCTCCCCTCCACTGGACAATGTAACTAATCTCCCCCTACTGTACAATGTATCTAATCTCCCCCTACTGTACAATGTATCTAATCTCCCCTCCACTGTACAATGCAACTAATCCTTCCTCTACTGTACAATGTAACTAATCTTCGCTCGACTGTACAATGTATCTAATCTACCTTCGAATGTACAATGTAACTAATCTCCACCGAGTGTACAATGTAACTAATCTCACCTCTACTGTACAATGCATGTAATCTCCCCTCTACTGTACAATGTATCTAATCTCCCCTCTGCTGTATAATGTATCTAATCTCCCCTCTACTGTACAATGTAAATAATCTCCCCTTTACTGTACAATGTAACTAATCTTTGCTCTACTGTACAATGTATCTAATCTCCCCTTTACTGTACAATGTAATAATCTCCCCACTACTGTACAATGTAACTAATCTCACCTCTAATGTACAATGTATCTAATCTACCCTCTACTGTACAATGTAACTAATCTCTCCTCTACTGTACAATGTATCTCATCTCCCCTCTACTGTAAAAGGTATCGAATCTCCTCTCTACTGTACAATGTAACTAATCTCTCTACTGTACAATGTAGCTAATCTCCCCACTACTGTACAATGAAATAATCTGCCCTCTACTGTACAATGTATCTAATCTCCCCTCCACTGTACAATGTAACTAATCTCCCCTCCACTGTACAATGTATCTCATCTCACCTCTATTGAACAATGCAACTAATCCTTTCTCTACTGTACAATGTAGCTAATCTCCCCACTACTGTACAATGTAATAATCTGCCCTCAACTGTACAATGTAATAATCTCCCCTCTACTGTACAATGTAACTAATCTCCCCTCCACTGCACAATTTATCTAATCTCCCCTCTACTGTACAATGTAACTAATCTCCCCCGAGTGTACAATGTAACTAATCTCACCTCTACTGTACAATGCATCTACTCTCCCCTCTACTGTACAATGTATCTAATCTCCCCTCTGCTGTACAATGTAACTAATCTCACCTCTACTGTACAATGTATCTAATCTCCTCTCCACTGCACAATTTATCTAATCTCCCCACTTCTGTACAATGTAACTAATCTCACCTCGACTGTACAATGTAACTAATCTTCCCTCCACTGTACAATGTATCTAATCTCCCCACTACTGTACAATGTAACTAATCTCACCTCTACTGTACAATGTATCTAATCTCCCCTCCACTGTACAATGTATCTAATCTCCCCTCTACTGTACAATGTAACTAATCTCTCCCTAGTGTACAATGTAACTAATCTCACCTCTACTGTACAATGCATCTAATCTCCGCTCTACTGTACAATGCAACTAATCACCCCTCCACTGCACAAATTATCTAATCTCCGCTCCACTGTACAATGTAACTAACCTCCCCTCTACTGTACAATGTATCTCATCTCCCCTCTACTCAACAATGCAACTAATCCTTTCTCTACTGTGCAATGTATCGAATCTGCCCTCAACTGTACAATGTAATAATCTCCCCTCTACTGTACAATGTAACTAATCTCTCCTCTACTGTACAATGTATCTAATCTCCCCTTTACTGTACAATGTAACTAATCTCCCCTCCACTGTACAATGTAACTAATCTCCCATCTACTGTACAATGTATCTAATCGCTCCTCTAATGTACAATGTATCTAATCTCCCCTCCACTGTACAATGTATCTAATCTCCCCTCCACTGTACAATGTAACTAATCTCCCCCTACTATACAATGTATCTAATCTCCCCCTACTGTACAATGTATCTAATCTCCCCTCCACTGTACAATGCAACTAATCCTTCCTCTACTGTACAATGTAACTAATCTTCGCTCGACTGTACAATGTATCTAATCTGCTCTCTACTGTACAATGTAACTAATCTCTCCTCTACTGTACAAAGGATCGAATCTCCCCTCGACTGTACAATGTAACTAATCTCCCCTCGACTGTACAATGTATTTAATCACCCCTCCACCGTACAATGTATCTAATCTCCCCTCTACCATACAATGTATCTAATCTCCCCTCTACTGTACAATGTAACTAATCTCTCCTCTACTGTACAATGTAAATAATCTCTACTGTAAAAGGTATTGAATCTCCTCTCTACTGTACAATGTAACTAATCTCTCTACTGTACAATGTAGCTAATCTCCCCGCTACTGTACAATGTAATAATCTGCCCTCTACTGTACAATGCATCTAATCTCCCCTCCACTGTACAATGTATCTCATCTCCCCTCTACTGAACAATGCAACTAATCCTTTCTCTACTGTACAATGTATCTAATCTGCCCTCAACTGTACAATGTAATAATCTCCCCTCTACTGTACAATGTAACTAATCTCCCCTCCACTGCACAATTTATCTAATCTCCCCTCTACTGTACAATGTAACTAATCTCCCCCGAGTGTACAATGTAACTAATCTCACCTCTACTGTACAATGCATCTACTCTCCCCTCTACTGTACAATGTATCTAATCTCCCCTCTGCTGTACAATGTAACTAATCTCACCTCTACTGTACAATGTATCTAATCTCCTCTCCACTGCACAATTTATCTAATCTCCCCACTACTGTACAATGTAACTAATCTCACCTCGACTGTACAATGTAACTAATCTTCCCTCCACTGTACAATGTATCTAATCTCCCCACTACTGTACAATGTAACTAATCTCACCTCTACTGTACAATGTATCTAATCTCCCCTCCACTGTACAATGTATCTAATCTCCCCTCTACTGTACAATGTAACTAATCTCTCCCTAGTGTACAATGTAACTAATCTCACCTCTACTGTACAATGCATCTAATCTCTGCTCTACTGTACAATGCAACTAATCACCCCTCCACTGCACAATGTATCTAATCTCCGCTCCACTGTACAATGTAACTAACCTCCCCTCTACTGTACAATGTATCTCATCTCCCGTCTACTGTACAATGTATCTAATCGCTCCTCTAATGTACAATGTATCTAATCTCCCCTCCACTGTATAATGTATCTAATCTCCCCTCCACTGTACAATGTAACTAATCTCCCCCTACTGTACAATGTATCTCATCTCCCCTCTACTCAACAATGCAACTAATCCTTTCTCTACTGTGCAATGTATCGAATCTGCCCTCAACTGTACAATGTAATAATCTCCCCTCTACTGTACAATGTAACTAATCTCTCCTCTACTGTACAATGTATCTAATCTCCCCTTTACTGTACAATGTAACTAATCTCCCCTCCACTGTACAATGTAACTAATCTCCCGTCTACTGTACAATGTATCTAATCGCTCCTCTAATGTACAATGTATCTAATCTCCCCTCCACTGTACAATGTATCTAATCTCCCCTCCACTGTACAATGTAACTAATCTCCCCCTACTGTACAATGTATCTAATCTCCCCCTACTGTACAATGTATCTAATCTCCCCTCCACTGTACAATGCAACTAATCCTTCCTCTACTGTACAATGTAACTAATCTTCGCTCGACTGTACAATGTATCTAATCTGCTTTCTACTGTCCAATGTAACTAATCTCTCCTCTACTGTACAAAGGATCGAATCTCCCCTCGACTGTACAATGCAACTAATCTCCCCTCTACTGTACAATGTATTTAATCACCCCTCCACCATACAATGTATCTAAACTCCCCACGACTGTACAATGTGTCGAATCTCGCTCTCCCGTACAATGCATCTAATCTCCCCTCTGCTGTACATTGCAACTAATCTCCCCTCCACTGTACAATTTATCTAATCTTCCCTCTACTGTACAATGTAACTAATCTCACCTCTGCTGTACAATGTATCTAATCTCCCTCTACTGTACAATGTAACTAATCTCCCCTCTACTGTACAATGTATCAAATCTCCCCTCTGCTGTACAATGCACCTAATCTCCCCTCTACTGTACAATGTAACTAATCTCCGAGTGTACAATGCATCTAATCTCCCCTCTACTGTACAATGTATCTAATCTCCCCTCTACTGTACAATGTAAATAATCTCTCCTCTACTGTACAATGGATCGAATCTCGCCTCGACTGTACAATGTAACTAATCTCCCCTCTACGGTACAATGTATAATCACCCCTCCACCATACAATGTATCTAATCTCCCCACTACTGTACAATGTGTTGAATCTCGCTCGACCGTACAATGTAACTAATCTCCCCTCCACTGCACAATTTATCTAATCTCCCCTCTACTGTACAATGTAACTAATCTCCCCCGAGTGTACAATGTAACTAATCTCACCTCTACTGTACAATGCATCTACTCTCCCCTCTACTGTACAATGTATCTAATCTCCCCTCTGCTGTACAATGTAACTAATCTCACCTCTACTGTACAATGTATCTAATCTCTTCTCCACTGCACAATTTATCTAATCTCCCCACTACTGTACAATGTAACTAATCTCACCTCGACTGTACAATGTAACTAATCTTCCCTCCACTGTACAATGTATCTAATCTCCCCTCTACTGTACAATGTAACTAATCTCTCCCTAGTGTACAATGTAACTAACCTCCCCTCTACTGTACAATGTATCTCATCTCCCCTCTACTCAACAATGCAACTAATCCTTTCTCTACTGTACAATCTATCGAATCTGCCCTCAACTGTACAATGTAATAATCTCCCCTCTACTGTACAATGTAACTAATCTCTCCTCTACTGTACAATGTATCTAATCTCCCCACTACTGTACAATGTAACTAATCTCCCCTCTACTGTACAATGTAACTAATCTCCCCTCCACTGTACAATGTAACTAATCTCCCGTCTACTGTACAATGTATCTAACCGCTCCTCTAATGTACAATGTATCTAATCTCCCCTCCACTGTACAATGTATCTAATCTCCCCTCCACTGTACAATGCAACTAATCCTTCCTCTACTGTACAATGTAACTAATCTTCGCTCGACTGTACAATGTATCTAATCTGCTCTCTACTGTACAATGTAACTAATCTCTCCTCTACTGTACAAAGGATCGAATCTCCCCTCGACTGTACAATGTAACTAATCTCCCCTCTACTGTACAATGTATTTAATCACCCCTCCACCGTACAATGTATCTAATCTCCCCTCTACTGTACAATGTAACTAATCTCTCCCTAGTGTACAATGTAACTAATCTCACCTCTACTGTACAATGCATCTAATCTCCGCTCTACTGTACAATGCAACTAATCACCCCTCTACTGTACAATGTATCTAATCTCCGCTCCACTGTACAATGTAACTAACCTCCCCTCTACTGTACAATGTATCTCATCTCCCCTCTACTCAACAATGCAACTAATCCTTTCTCTACTGTACAATGTATCTAATCTGCCCTCAACTGTACAATGTAATAATCTCCCCTCTACTGTACAATGTAACTAATCTCTCCTCTACTGTACAATGTATCTAATCTCCCCTACTGTACAATGTATCTAATCTCCCCTCCACTGTACAATGCAACTAATCCTTCCTCTACTGTACAATGTAACTAATCTTCGCTCGACTGTACAATGTATCTAATCTGCTCCCTACTGTACAATGTAACTAATCTCCCCTCCACTGTACAATGTATCTAATCTCCCCTCTGCTGTACAATGTACCTAATCTCCCCTCTGCTGTACAATATATCTAATCTCCCCTCTACTGTACAATGTAACTAATCTCCCCTCCACTGTGCAATGTAACTAATCTTCCCTCCACTGTCCAATGTATCTAATATTTTCTCTACTATACAATGTATCTAATCCCCCCTCTACTGTACAATGTAACTAATCGACCCTCTATTGTGCAATGTAACTAATCGCCGCTCTACTGTACAATGTAACAAATCTCCCCTCTAATGTACAATGTATCTAATCTCTCCCTCTACTGTACAATGTGTCGAATCTCGCTCTACCGTACAATGTATCTAATCTCCCCTCTACTGTACAATGTAACTAATCTCACCTCTACTGTACAATGTATCTAATCTCCCCTCCACTGTACAATGTATCTAATCTCTCCTCTACTGTACAATGTATCTAATCTCCCCGCTACTGTACAATGTAACTAATTTCTCCTCTACTGTACAATGGATCGAATCTCGCCTCGACTGTACAATGTAACTAATCTCCCCTCTACGGTACAATGTATCTAATCACCCCTCCACCATACAATGTATCTAATCTCCCCACTACTGTACAATGTGTTGAATCTCGCTCGACCGTACAATGTAACTAATCTCTCCTCCACTGCACAATTTATCTAATCTCCCCTCTACTGTACAATGTAACTAATCTCCCCCGAGTGTACAATGTAACTAATCTCACCTCTACTGTACAATGCATCTACTCTCCCCTCTACTGTACAATGTATCTAATCTCCCCTCTGCTGTACAATGTAACTAATCTCACCTCTACTGTACAATGTATCTAATCTCCTCTCCACTGCACAATTTATCTAATCACCCCACTACTGTACAATGTAACTAATCTCACCTCGACTGTACAATGTAACTAATCTTCCCTCCACTGTACAATGTATCTAATCTCCCCACTACTGTACAATGTAACTAATCTCACCTCTACTGTACAATGTAACTAATCTCACCTCTACTGTACAATGCATCTAATCTCCGCTCTACTGTACAATGCAACTAATCACCACTCCACTGCACAATGTATCTAATCTCCGCTCCACTGTACAATGTAACTAACCTCCCCTCTACTGTACAATGTATCTCATCTTCCCTCTACTCAACAATGCAACTAATCCTTTCTCTACTGTACAATGTATCTAATCTCCCCTCTACTGTACAATGTAACTAATCTCCCCTCCACTGTACAATGTAACTAATCTCCCGTCTACTGTACAATGTATCTAATCGCTCCTCTAATGTACAATGTATCTAATCTCCCCTCCACTGTACAATGTATCTAATCTCCCCTCCACTGTACAATGTAACTAATCTCCCCCTACTGTACAATGTATCTAATCTCCCCCTACTGTACAATGTATCTAATCTCCCCTCCACTGTACAATGCAACTAATCCTTCCTCTACTGTACAATGTAACTAATCTTCGCTCGACTGTACAATGTATCTAATCTGCTCTCTACTGTACAATGTAACTAATCTCTCCTCTACTGTACAAAGGATCGAATCTCCCCTCGACTGTACAATGTAACTAATCTCCCCTCGACTGTACAATGTATTTAATCACCCCTCCACCGTACAATGTATCTAATCTCCCCTCTACTGTACAATGTATCAAATCTCCCCTCTACTGTACAATGAAACTAATCACCCCTCCACTGTACAATTTGTCTAATCTCCCCACTACTGTACAATGTAACTAATCTCCCCATTACTGTACAATGTAACTAATCTCCCCTCCACTGTACAATGTATCTAATCTCCCCTCTGCTGTACAATGTACCTAATCTCCCCTCTGCTGTACAATATATCTAATCTCCCCTCTACTGTACAATGTAACTAATCTCCCCTCCACTGTGCAATGTAACTAATCTTCCCTCCACTGTCCAATGTATCTAATATTTTCTCTACTATACAATGTATCTAATCCCCCCTCTACTGTACAATGTAACTAATCGACCCTCTATTGTGCAATGTAACTAATCGCCGCTCTACTGTACAATGTAACAAATCTCCCCTCTAATGTACAATGTATCTAATCTCTCCCTCTACTGTACAATGTGTCGAATCTCGCTCTACCGTACAATGTATCTAATCTCCCCTCTACTGTACAATGTAACTAATCTCACCTCTACTGTACAATGTATCTAATCTCCCCTCCATTGTACAATGTATCTAATCTCTCCTCTACTGTACAATGTATCTAATCTCCCCGCTACTGTACAATGTAACTAATTTCTCCTCTACTGTACAATGGATCGAATCTCGCCTCGACTGTACAATGTAACTAATCTCCCCTCTACGGTACAATGTATCTAATCACCCCTCCACCATACAATGTATCTAATCTCCCCACTACTGTACAATGTGTTGAATCTCGCTCGACCGTACAATGTAACTAATCTCTCCTCCACTGCACAATTTATCTAATCTCCCCTCTACTGTACAATGTAACTAATCTCCCCCGAGTGTACAATGTAACTAATCTCACCTCTACTGTACAATGCATCTACTCTCCCCTCTACTGTACAATGTATCTAATCTCCCCTCTGCTGTACAATGTAACTAATCTCACCTCTACTGTACAATGTATCTAATCTCCTCTCCACTGCACAATTTATCTAATCACCCCACTACTGTACAATGTAACTAATCTCACCTCGACTGTACAATGTAACTAATCTTCCCTCCACTGTACAATGTATCTAATCTCCCCACTACTGTACAATGTAACTAATCTCACCTCTACTGTACAATGTAACTAATCTCACCTCTACTGTACAATGCATCTAATCTCCGCTCTACTGTACAATGCAACTAATCACCACTCCACTGCACAATGTATCTAATCTCCGCTCCACTGTACAATGTAACTAACCTCCCCTCTACTGTACAATGTATCTCATCTTCCCTCTACTCAACAATGCAACTAATCCTTTCTCTACTGTACAATGTATCTAATCTCCCCTCTACTGTACAATGTAACTAATCTCCCCTCCACTGTACAATGTAACTAATCTCCCGTCTACTGTACAATGTATCTAATCGCTCCTCTAATGTACAATGTATCTAATCTCCCCTCCACTGTACAATGTATCTAATCTCCCCTCCACTGTACAATGTAACTAATCTCCCCCTACTGTACAATGTATCTAATCTCCCCCTACTGTACAATGTATCTAATCTCCCCTCCACTGTACAATGCAACTAATCCTTCCTCTACTGTACAATGTAACTAATCTTCGCTCGACTGTACAATGTATCTAATCTGCTCTCTACTGTACAATGTAACTAATCTCTCCTCTACTGTACAAAGGATCGAATCTCCCCTCGACTGTACAATGTAACTAATCTCCCCTCGACTGTACAATGTATTTAATCACCCCTCCACCGTACAATGTATCTAATCTCCCCTCTACTGTACAATGTATCAAATCTCCCCTCTACTGTACAATGAAACTAATCACCCCTCCACTGTACAATTTGTCTAATCTCCCCACTACTGTACAATGTAACTAATCTCCCCATTACTGTACAATGTAACTAATCTCCCCTCCACTGTACAATGTATCTAATCTCCCCTCTGCTGTACAATGTACCTAATCTCCCCTCTGCTGTACAATATATCTAATCTCCCCTCTACTGTACAATGTAACTAATCTCCCCTCCACTGTGCAATGTAACTAATCTTCCCTCCACTGTCCAATGTATCTAATATTTTCTCTACTATACAATGTATCTAATCCCCCCTCTACTGTACAATGTAACTAATCGACCCTCTATTGTGCAATGTAACTAATCGCCGCTCTACTGTACAATGTAACAAATCTCCCCTCTAATGTACAATGTATCTAATCTCTCCCTCTACTGTACAATGTGTCGAATCTCGCTCTACCGTACAATGTATCTAATCTCCCCTCTACTGTACAATGTAACGAATCTCACCTCTACTGTACAATGTATCTAATCTCCCCTCCACTGTACAATGTATCTAATCTCTCCTCTACTGTACAATGTATCTAATCTCCCCGCTACTGTACAATGTAACTAATTTCTCCTCTACTGTACAATGGATCGAATCTCGCCTCGACTGTACAATGTAACTAATCTCCCCTCTACGGTACAATGTATCTAATCACCCCTCCACCATACAATGTATCTAATCTCCCCACTACTGTACAATGTGTTGAATCTCGCTCGACCGTACAATGTAACTAATCTCTCCTCCACTGCACAATTTATCTAATCTCCCCTCTACTGTACAATGTAACTAATCTCCCCCGAGTGTACAATGTAACTAATCTCACCTCTACTGTACAATGCATCTACTCTCCCCTCTACTGTACAATGTATCTAATCTCCCCTCTGCTGTACAATGTAACTAATCTCACCTCTACTGTACAATGTATCTAATCTCCTCTCCACTGCACAATTTATCTAATCACCCCACTACTGTACAATGTAACTAATCTCACCTCGACTGTACAATGTAACTAATCTTCCCTCCACTGTACAATGTATCTAATCTCCCCACTACTGTACAATGTAACTAATCTCACCTCTACTGTACAATGTATCTAATCTCCCCTCCACTGTACAATGTATCTAATCTCCCCTCTACTGTACAATGTAACTAATCTCTCCCTCGTGTACAATGTAACTAATCTCACCTCTACTGTACAATGCATCTAATCTCCGCTCTACTGTACAATGCAACTAATCACCCCTCCACTGCACAATGTATCTAATCTCCGCTCCACTGTACAATGTAACTAACCTCCCCTCTACTGTACAATGTATCTCATCTCCCCTCTACTCAACAATGCAACTAATCCTTTCTCTACTGTACAATGTATCTAATCTGCCCTCAACTGTACAATGTAATAATCTCCCCTCTACTGTACAATGTAACTAATCTCTCCTCTACTGTACAATGTATCTAATCTCCCCTTTACTGTACAATGTAACTAATCTCCCCTCCACTGTACAATGTAACTAATCTCCCATCTACTGTACAATGTATCTAATCGCTCCTCTAATGTACAATGTATCTAATCTCCCCTCCACTGTACAATGTATCTAATCTCCCCTCCACTGTACAATGTAACTAATCTCCCCCTACTGTACAATGTATCTAATCTCCCCCTACTGTACAATGTATCTAATCTCCCCTCCACTGTACAATGCAACTAATCCTTCCTCTACTGTACAATGTAACTAATCTTCGCTCGACTGTACAATGTATCTAATCTGCTCTCTACTGTACAATGTAACTAATCTCTCCTCTACTGTACAAAGGATCGAATCTCCCCTCGACTGTACAATGTAACTAATCTCCCCTCGACTGTACAATGTATTTAATCACCCCTCCACCGTACAATGTATCTAATCTCCCCTCTACTGTACAATGTATCAAATCTCCCCTCTGCTGTACAATTTATCTAATCTTCCCTCTACTGTACAATGTAACTAATCTCACCTCTGCTGTACAATGTATCTAATCTCCCTCTACTGTACAATGTATCAAATCTCCCCTCTGCTGTACAATGCACCTAATCTCCCCTCTACTGTACAATGTAACTAATCTCCCCCGAGTGTACAATGTAACTAATCTCACCTCTACTGTACAATGCATCTACTCTACCCTCTACTGTACAATGTATCTAATCTCCCCTCTGCTGTACAATGTAACTAATCTCACCTCTGCTGTACAATGCAACTAATCTCCCCTCCACTGTACAATTTATCTAATCTTCCCTCTACTGTACAATGTAACTAATCTCACCTCTGCTGTACAATGTATCTAATCTCCCTCTACTGTACAATGTAACTAATCTCCCCTCTACTGTACAGTGTATCAAATATCCCCTCTGCTGTACAATGCACCTAATCTCCCCTCTACTGTACAATGTAACTAATCTCACCTCCACTGTACAATGTATCTAATCTACCTTCGACTGTACAATGTAACCAATCTCCACCAAGTGTACAATGTAACTAATCTCACCTCTACTGTACAATGTATCTAATCTCCCCTCTGCTGTACAATGTACCTAATCTCCCCTCTGCTGTAATATGTAACTAATCTCGCCTCCACTGTACAATGTATCTAATCTCCCCTCTACTGTACAATGTAAATAATCTCCCCCTAGTGTACAATGTACCTAATCCTTCCTCTACTGTACAATGTATCTAATCTGCCCTCTACTGTACAATGTATCTAATCTCCCCTCTACTGTACAATGTAACTAATCTTCGCTCTACTGTACAATGTATCTAATCTCCCCTTTACTGTACAATGTAATAATCTCCCCACTACTGTACAATGTAACTAATCTCACCTCTACTGTACAATGTATCTAATCTACCCTCTACTGTACAATGCAACTAATCTCTCCTCTACTGTACAATGTATCTCATCTCCCCTCTACTGTACAATGTAACTAATCTTTGCTCTACTGTACAATGTAAATAATCTCTCTACTGTAAAAGGTATCGAATCTCCTCTCTACTGTACAATGTAACTAATCTCTCTACTGTACAATGTAGCTAATCTCCCCGCTACTGTACAATGTAATAATCTGCACTCTACTGTACAATGTAACTAATCTCACCTCCACTGTACAATGTATCTAATCTACCTTCGACTGTACAATGTAACTAATCTCCACCGAGTGTACAATGTAACTAATCTCACCTCTACTGTACAATGCATCTAATCTCCCCTCTACTGTACAATGTATCTAATCTCCCCTCTGCTGTACAATGTACCTAATCTCCCCTCTACTGTACAATGTAACTAATCTCGCCTCCACTGTACAATGTATCTAATCTCCCCTCTACTGTACAATGTAACTAATCTCCCCCTAGTGTACAATGTACCTAATCCTTCCTCTACTGTACAATGTATCTAATCTGCCCTCTACTGTACAATGTATCTAATCTCCCCTCTACTGTACAATGTAACTAATCTTCGCTCTACTGTACAATGTATCTAATCTCCCCTTTACTGTACAATGTAATAATCTCCCCACTACAGTACAATGTAACTAATCTCACCTCTACTGTACAATGTATCTAATCTACCCTCTACTGTACAATGTAACTAATCTCTCCTCTACTGTACAATGTATCTAATCTCCCCTCTACTGTACAATGTAACTAATCTCTCCTCTACTGTACAATGTAAATAATCTCTCTACTGTAAAATGTATCGAATCTCCTCTCTACTGTACAATGTAACTAATCTCTCTACTGTACAATGTAGCTAATCTCCCCGCTACTGTACAATGTAATAATCTGCCCTCTACTGTACAATGTATCTAATCTCCCCTCCACTGTACAATGTAACTAATCTCCCCTCTACTGTACAATGCATCTAATCTCCCCTCTACTGTACAATGTATCTCATCTCCCCTCTACTGAACAATGCAACTAATCCTTTCTCTACTGTACAATGTATCTAATCTGCCCTCAACTGTACAATGTAATAATCTCCCCTCTACTGTACAATGTAACTAATCTCCCCTCCACTGCACAATTTATCTAATCTCCCCTCTACTGTACAATGTAACTAATCTCCCCCGAGTGTACAATGTAACTAATCTCACCTCTAATGTACAATGCATCTACTCTCCCCTCTACTGTACAATGTATCTAATCTCCCCTCTGCTGTACAATGTAACTAATCTCACCTCTACTGTACAATGTATCTAATCTCCTCTCCACTGCACAATTTATCTAATCTCCCCACTACTGTACAATGTAACTAATCTCACCTCGACTGTACAATGTAACTAATCTTCCCTCCACTGTACAATGTATCTAATCTCCCCACTACTGTACAATGTAACTAATCTCACCTCTACTGTACAATGTATCTCATCTCCCCTCCACTGTACAATGTATCTAATCTCCCCTCTACTGTACAATGTAACTAATCTCTCCCTAGTGTACAATGTAACTAACCTCCCCTCTACTGTACAATGTATCTCATCTACCCTCTACTCAACAATGCAACTAATCCTTTCTCTACTGTACAATGTATCTAATCTGCCCTCAACTGTACAATGTAATAATCTCCCCTCTACTGTACAATGTAACTAATCTCTCCTCTACTGTACAATGTATCTAATCTCCCCTCTACTGTACAATGTAACTAATCTCCCCTCCACTGTACAATGTAACTAATCTCCCATCTACTGTACAATGTATCTAATCTCCCCTCCACTGTACAATGTATCTAATCTCCCCTCCACTGTACAATGTAACTAATCTCCCCTACTGTACAATGTATCTAATCTCCCCCTACTGTACAATGTATCTAATCTCCCCTCCACTGTACAATGCAACTAATCCTTCCTCTACTGTACAATGTAACTAATCTTCGCTCGACTGTACAATGTATCTAATCTGCTCTCTACTGTACAATGTAACTAATCTCTCCTCTACTGTACAAAGGATCGAATCTCCCCTCGACTGTACAATGTAACTAATCTCCCCTCTACTGTACAATGTATTTAATCACCCCTCCACCGTACAATGTATCTAATCTCCCCTCTACTGTACAATGTAACTAATCTCACCTCTGCTGTACAATGTATCTAATCTCCCTCTACTGTACAATGTAACTAATCTCCCCTCTACTGTACAATGTAACTAATCTCACCTCCACTGTACAATGTATCTAATCTACCTTTGACTGTACAATGTAACTAATCTCCACCGAGTGTACAATGTAACTAATCTCACCTCTACTGTACAATGCATCTAATCTCCCCTCTACTATACAATGTATCTAATCTCCCCTCTGCTGTACAATGTACCTAATCTTCCCTCTGCTGTACAATATATCTAATCTCCCCTCTACTGTACAATGAAACTAATCACCCCTCCACTGTACAATTTGTCTAATCTCCCCACTACTGTACAATGTAACTAATCTCCCCATTACTGTACAATGTAACTAATCTCCCCTCCAATGTACAATGTATCTAATCTCCCCTCTGCTGTACAATGTACCTAATCTCCCCTCTGCTGTACAATATATGTAATCTCCCCTCTACTGTACAATGTAACTAATCTCCCCTCCACTGTGCAATGTAACTAATCTTCCCTCCACTGTCCAATGTATCTAATATTTTCTCTACTATACAATGTATCTAATCCCCCCTCTACTGTACAATGTAACTAATCGACCCTCTATTGTGCAATGTAACTAATCGCCGCTCTACTGTACAATGTAACAAATCTCCCCTCTAATGTACAATGTATCTAATCTCTCCCTCTACTGTACAATGTGTCGAATCTCGCTCTACCGTACAATGTATCTAATCTCCCCTCCACTGTACAATGTAACTAATTTCTCCTCTACTGTACAATGGATCCAATCTCGCCTCGACTGTACAATGTAACTAATCTCCCCTCTACGGTACAATGTATCTAATCACCCCTCCACCATACAATGTATCTAATCTCCCCACTACTGTACAATGTGTTGAATCTCGCTCGACCGTACAATGTAACTAATCTCTCCTCCACTGCACAATTTATCTAATCTCCCCTCTACTGTACAATGTAACTAATCTCCCCCGAGTGTACAATGTAACTAATCTCACCTCTTCTGTACAATACATCTACTCTCCCCTCTACTGTACAATGTATCTAATCTCCCCTCTGCTGTACAATGTAACTAATCTCACCTCTACTGTACAATGTATCTAATCTCCTCTCCACTGCACAATTTATCTAATCACCCCACTACTGTACAATGTAACTAATCTCACCTCGACTGTACAATGTAACTAATCTTCCCTCCACTGTACAATGTATCTAATCTCCCCACTACTGTACAATGTAACTAATCTCACCTCTACTGTACAATGTATCTAATCTCCCCTCCACTGTACAATGTATCTAATCTCCCCTCTACTGTACAATGTAACTAATCTCTCCCTCGTGTACAATGTAACTAATCTCACCTCTACTGTACAATGCATCTAATCTCCGCTCTACTGTACAATGCAACTAATCACCCCTCCACTGCACAATGTATCTAATCTCCGCTCCACTGTACAATGTAACTAACCTCCCCTCTACTGTACAATGTATCTCATCTCCCCTCTACTCAACAAGGCAACTAATCCTTTCTCTACTGTACAATGTATCTAATCTGCCCTCAACTGTACAATGTAATAATCTCCCCTCTACTGTACAATGTAACTAATCTCTCCTCTACTGTACAATGTATCTAATCTCCCCTCTACTGTACAATGTAACTAATCTCCCCTCCACTGTACAATGTAACTAATCTCCCGTCTACTGTACAATGTATCTAATCTCCCTCTACTGTACAATGTAACTAATCTCCCCTCTACTGTACAATGCACCTAATCTCCCCTCTACTGTACAATGTAACTAATCTCACCTCCACTGTACAATGTATCTAATCTCCCCTCTACTGTACAATGTAAATAATCTCCCCCAGTGTACAATGTACCGAATCCTTCCTCTACTGTACAATGTATCTAATCTGCCCTCTACTGTACAATGTAAACAATCTCCACCGAGTGTACAATGTAACTAATCTCACCTCTACTGCACAATGCATCTAATCTCCTCTCTACTGTACAATGTATCTAATCTCCCCTCTGCTGTACAATGTACCTAATCTCCCCTCTGCTGTAATATGTAACTAATCTCGCCTCCACTGTACAATGTATCTAATCTCCCCTCTACTGTACAATGTAAATAATCTCCCCCTAGTGTACAATGTACCTAATCCTTCCTCTACTGTACAATGTATCTAATCTACCCTCTACTGTACAATGTATCTAATCTCCCCTCTACTGTACAATGTAACTAATCTTCGCTCTACTGTACAATGTATCTAATCTCCCCTTTACTGTACAATGTAATAATCTCCCCACTACTGTACAATGTAACTAATCTCACCTCTACTGTACAATGTAAATAATCTCTCTACTGTAAAAGGTATCGAATCTCCTCTCTACTGTACAATGTAACTAATCTCTACTGTACAATGTAGCTAATCTCCCCGCTACTGTACAATGTAATAATCTGCCCTCTACTGTACAATGTAACTAATCTCACCTCCACTGTACAATGTATCTAATCTACCTTCGACTGTACAATGAAACTAATCTCCACCGAGTGTACAATGTAACTAATCTCACCTCTACTGTACAATGCATCTAATCTCCCCTCTACTGTACAATGTATCTAATCTCCCCTCTGCTGTACAATGTACCTAATCTCCCCTCTACTGTACAATGTAACTAATCTCGCCTCCACTGTACAATGTATCTAATCTCCCCTCTACTGTACAATGTAACTAATCTCCCCCTAGTGTACAATGTACCTAATCCTTCCTCTACTGTACAATGTATCTAATCTGCCCTCTACTGTACAATGTATCTAATCTCCCCTCTACTGTACAATGTAACTAATCTTCGCTCTACTGTACAATGTATCTAATCTCCCCTTTACTGTACAATGTAATAATCTCCCCACTACAGTACAATGTAACTAATCTCACCTCTACTCTACAATGTATCTAATCTACCCTCTACTGTACAATGTAACTAATCTCTCCTCTACTGTACAATGTATCTAATCTCCCCTCTACTGTACAATGTAACTAATCTCTCCTCTACTGTACAATGTAAATAATCTCTCTACTGTAAAAGGTATCGAATCTCCTCTCTACTGTACAATGTAACTAATCTCTCTACTGTACAATGTAGCTAATCTCCCCGCTACTGTACAAGGTAATAATCTCCCCACTACAGTACAATGTATCTAATCTCCCCTCCACTGTACAATGTAACTAATCTCCCCTCTACTGTACAATGCATCTAATCTCCCCTCTACTGTACAATGTATCTCATCTCCCCTCTACTGAACAATGCAACTAATCCGTTCTCTACTGTACAATGTATCGAATCTGCCCTCAACTGTACAATGTAATAATCTCCCCTCTACTGTACAATGTAACTAATCTCCCCTCCACTGCACAATTTATCTAATCTCCCCTCTACTGTACAATGTAACTAATCTCCCCCGAGTGTACAATGTAACTAATCTCACCTCTACTGTACAATACATCTACTCTCCCCTCTACTGTACAATGTATCTAATCTCCCCTCTGCTGTACAATGTAACTAATCTCACCTCTACTGTACAATGTATCTAATCTCCTCTCCACTGCACAATTTATCTAATCTCCCCACCACTGTACAATGTAACTAATCTCACCTCGACTGTACAATGTAACTAATCTTCCCTCCACTGTACAATGTATCTAATCTCCCCACTACTGTACAATGTAACTAATCTCACCTCTACTGTACAATGTATCTAATCTCCCCACTACTGTACAATGTAACTAATCTCACCTCTACTGTACAATGTATCTAATCTACCCTCTACTGTACAATGTAACTACTCTCTCCTCTACTGTACAATGTATCTCATCTCCCCTCTACTGTACAATGTAACTAATCTTTGCTCTACTGTACAATGTAAATAATCTCTCTACTGTAAAAGGTATCGAATCTCCTCTCTACTGTACAGTGTAACTAATCTCTCTACTGTACAAAGTAGCTAATCTCCCCGCTACTGTACAATGTAATAATCTGCTCTCTACTGTACAATGTAACTAATCTCACCTCCACTGTACAATGTATCTAATCTACCTTCGACTGTACAATGTAACTAATCTCCACCGAGTGTACAATGTAACTAATCTCACCTCTACTGTACAATGCATCTAATCTCCCCTCTACTGTACAATGTACCTAATCTCCCCTCTGCTGTACAATGTACCTAATCTCCCCTCTGCTGTACAATGTAACTAATCTCGCCTCCACTGTACAATGTATCTAATCTCCCCTCTACTGTACAATGTAACTAATCTCCCCCTAGTGTACAATGTACCTAATCCTTCCTCTACTGTACAATGTATCTAATCTGCCCTCTGCTGCACAATGTATCTAATCTCCCCTCTACTGTACAATGTAACTAATCTTCGCTCTACTGTACAATGTATCTAATCTCCCCTTTACTGTACAATGTAATAATCTCCCAACTACAGTACAATGTAACTAATCTCACCTCTACTGTACAATGTATCTAATCTACCCTCTACTGTACAATGTAACTAATCTCTCCTCTACTGTACAATGTATCTAATCTCCCCTCTACTGTACAATGTAACTAATCTCTCCTCTACTGTACAATGTAAATAATCTCTCTACTGTAAAAGGTATCGAATCTCCTCTCTACTGTACAATGTAACTAATCTCTCTACTGTACAATGTAGCTAATCTCCCCGCTACTGTACATGTAATAATCTGCCCTCTACTGTACAATGTATCTAATCTCCCCTCCACTGTACAATGTAACTAATCTCCCCTCTACTGTACAATGCATCTAATCTCCCCTCTACTGTACAATGTAACTAATCTCCCCCGAGTGTACAATGTAACTAATCTCACCTCTACTGTACAATGCATCTACTCTCCCCTCTACTGTACAATGTATCTCATCTCCCCTCTACTGTACAATGTAACTAATCTACCCCGAGTGTACAATGTAACTAATCTCACCTCTACTGTACAATGTATCTTATCTGCCCTCAACTGTACAATGTAATAATCTCCCCTCTACTGTACAATGTAACTAATCTCCCCTCCACTGCACAATTTATCTAATCTCCCCTCTACTGTACAATGTAACTAATCTCCCCCGAGTGTACAATGTAACTAATCTCACCTCTACTGTACAATGCATCTACTCTCCCCTCTACTGTACAACGTATCTAATCTCCCCTCTGCTGTACAATGTAACTAATCTCACCTCTACTGTACAATGTATCTAATCTCCTCTCCACTGCACAATTTATCTAATCTCCCCACTACTGTACAATGTAACTAATCTCACCTCGACTGTACAATGTAACTAATCTTCCCTCCACTGTACAATGTATCTAATCTCCCCACTACTGTACAATGTAACTAATCTCACCTCTTCTGTACAATGTATCTAATCTGCCCTCAACTGTACAATGTAATAATCTCCCCTCTACTGTACAATGTAACTAATCTCTCCTCTACTGTACAATGTATCTAATCTCCCCTTTACTGTACAATGTAACTAATCTCCCCTCCACTGTACAATGTAACTAATCTCCCGTCTACTGTACAATGTATCTAATCGCTCCTCTAATGTACAATGTATCTAATCTCCCCTCCACTGTACAATGTAACTAATCTCCCCCGACTGTACAATGTATCTAATCTGCCCTCTACTGTACAATGTATCTAATCTGCCCTCTACTGTACAATGTAACTAATCTTCGCTCTACTGTACAATGTATTTAATCTCCCCTTTACTGTACAATGTAATAATCTCCCCACTACTGTACAATGTAACTAATCTCACCTCTAATGTACAATGTAATAATCTGCCCTCTACTGTACAATGCATCTAATCTCCCCTCCACTGTACAATGTATCTCATCTCCCCTCTACTGAACAATGTATCTCATCTCCCCTCTACTGAACAATGCAACTAATCCTTTCTCTACTGTACAATGTATCTAATCTGCCCTCAACTGTACAATGTAATAATCTGCCCTCAACTGTACAATGTAATAATCTCCCCTCTACTGTACAATGTAACTAATCTCACCTCTACTGTACAATGCATCTACTCTCCCCTCTACTGTACAATGTATCTAATCTCCCCTCTGCTGTACAATGTAACTAATCTCACCTCTACTGTACAATGTATCTAATCTCCTCTCCACTGCACAATTTATCTAATCTCCCCACTACTGTACAATGTAACTAATCTCACCTCGACTGTACAATGTAACTAATCTTCCCTCCACTGTACAATGTATCTAATCTCCCCACTACTGTACAATGTATCTAATCCCCCTCTACTGTACAATGTAACTAATCTCCCCTCCACTGTACAATGCAACTAATCCTTTCTCTACTGTACAATGTATCTAATCTGCCCTCAACTGTACAATGTAATAATCTCCCCTCTACTGTACAATGTAACTAATCTCTCCTCTACTGTACAATGTATCTAATCTCCCCTCCACTGTACAATGTATCTCATCTCCCCTCTACTGTACAATGTATCTAATCTCCCCTCTACTGTACAATGAATCTAATCTCCCCTCTGCTGTACAATGTACCTAATCTCCCCTCTACTGTACAATGTATCTAATCTCCCCTCTACTGTACAATGTAACTAATCTTCGCTCTACTGTAACAATGTATCTAATCTCCCCTTTACTGTACAATGTAATAATCTCCCCACTACTGCACAATGTAACTAATCTCACCTCTAATGTACAATGTATCTAATCTACCCTCTACTGTACAATGTAACTAATCTCTCCTCTACTGTACAATGTATCTCATCTCCCCTCTACTGTACAATGTAACTAATCTTTGCTCTACTGTACAAAGTAACTAATCTGCCCTCTACTGTACAATGGATCAAAACTCCCCTCAACTGTACAATGTAACGAATCTGTTCTACTGTACAATGTATCTAATCTCCCCTCTACTGTACAATGTAACTAATCTCTCCTCTACTGTACAATGTAAATAATCTCTCTACTGTAAAAGGTATCGAATCTCCTCTCTACTGTACAATGTAACTAATCTCTCTACTTTACAATGTAGCTAATCTCCCCGCTACTGTACAATGTAATAATCTGCCCTCTACTGTACAATGTAACTAATCTCACCTCCACTGTACAATGTATCTAATCTACCTTCGACTGTACAATGTAACTAATCTCCACCGAGTGTACAATGTAACTAATCTCCCCTCTACTGTACAATGTAACTAATCTCGCCTCCACTGTACAATGTATCTAATCTCCCCTCTACTGTACAATGTACCTAATCTCCCCTCTACTGTACAATGTAACTAATCTCGCCTCCACTGTACAATGTATCTAATCTCCCCTCTACTGTACAATGTAACTAATCTCCCCCTAGTGTACAATGTACCGAATCCTTCCTCTACTGTACAATGTATCTAATCTGCCCTCTACTGTACAATGTATCTAATCTCCCCTCTACTGTACAATGTAACTAATTTTCGCTCTACTGTACAATGTATCTAATCTCCCCTTTACTGTACAATGTAACAATCTCCCCACTACTGTACAATGTAACTAATCTCACCTCTACTGTACAATGTATCTAATCTACCCTCTACTGTACAATGTAACTAATCTCTCCTCTACTGTACAATGTATCTCATCTCCCATCTACTGTACAATGTAACTAATCTTCGCTCTACTGTACAATGTAACTAATCTGTCCTCTACTGTACAATGGATCAAAACTCCCCTCAACTGTACAATGTAACGAATCTGTTCTACTGTACAATGTATCTAATCTCCCCTCTACTGTACAATGTAACTAATCTCTCCTCTACTGTACAATGTAAATAATCTCTACTGTAAAAGGTATCGAATCTCCTCTCTACTGTACAATGTAACTAATCTCTCCACTGTACAATGTAGCTAATCTCCCCGCTACTGTACAATGTAATAATCTGCCCTCTACTGTACAATGTATCTAATCTCCCCTCTACTGTACAATGTATCTAATCTGCCCTCAACTGTACAATGTAATAATCTCCCCTCTACTGTACAATGTAACTAATCTCTCCTCTACTGTACAATGTATCTAATCTGTCCTCTACTCTACAATGTAATAATCTGCCCTCTACTGTACAATGTAACTAATCTCCTCTCTACCGTACAGTGCAACTGATCTGCCCTCTACTGTACAATGCATCTAATCTCCCCTCTACAGTACAATGTATCTAATCTCCCCGCTACTGTACAATGTAACGAATCGCTCCTCTACCGTACAGTGGAACTAATCACCCCTCTACTGTACAATGCAACGAATCTCTTTTCTGCTGTACAATGCAACTAATCGCTCCTCTACCGCACAATGTAACTAATCTCCCCTCTACCGTACAATGTATCCAATCTCCCCTCTACTGTACAATGTATCTAATCTCCCTTCCACTGTACAATTTATCTAATCTCCCCACGACTGTACAATGTAACTAATCTCACCTCTACTGTACAATATAACTAATCTCCCCTCCACCGTACAATGTAACTAATCTTCCCTCCACTGTCCAATGTATCTAATATCTCCTCTACTATACAATGTATCTAATCCCCCCTCTACTGTACAATGTAACTAATCGACCCTCTATTGTACAATGTAACTAATCGCCCCTCTACTGTACAATGTAACAAATCTTCCCTTTAATGTACAATGTATCTAATCTCCCCTCTACTGTACAATGTGTCGAATCTCGCTCTACCGTACAATGTAACTAATCTCCCCTCTACCGTACAAGGTATATAATCTCCCCTCAACTGTACAATGTATCTAATCTCACCTCTACTGTACAATGTAACTAATCTCTCCACTGTACAATTTATCTAATCTCCCCTCTACCGTACAATGTAACTAATCTCCCCTCTACTGTACAATGTAACTAATCGCTCCTCTACTGTACAATGTAACTAATCTTCCCTCTACTGTACATATGTAACTAATGCCCCCTCTACTGTACAATATAATTAATCTCCCCTCTACTGTACAATGTAAAGAATCTCCCCTCTACTGCACAATGTAACTAATCTCCTCAACTGTACAATGTAACTAATCTCTGCTCTACTGTACAATGTATGTAATCTCTCCTCTACTGTACAAGGTATCTAATCTCCCCTCCACTGTACAATGTAACTAATCTCCCCACCACTGTACAATGTAACTAATCTCCCCTCCACTGTACAATGTAACTAATCTCCCCCCTACGGTACAATGTATCTCTTCTCCCCTCAACTGTACAATGTATCTAATCTCCCCTCTACTGTACAATGTAACTAATCTCACCTCTACTGTACAATGTATCGAATCTCCCCGCTCCTGGACAATGTAAATAATCTCTCCTCTACTTTACAATGTATCCAATCTCCACTCTACTTTACAATGTAACTAATCTCTCCTCGACTGCACAATGTATCTAATCTCCCCTCCACTGCACAATGTATCTAATCTCCCCTCTACTGTACAATGTATCCAATATCCCCTCTACTGTACAATGTAACTAATTGGCCCACTACTGTACAATGTAACTAATCTCCCCTCTACTGTATAATGTATCGAATTTCCCCTCTACTGTACAATGTAACTAATCTCCACTCCACTGTACAATGTAACTAATCTCCCCTCCACTGTACAATGTAACTAATCTCTCCTCTACTGTACAATGTATCTAATCTCTCCTCTACTGTACAATGTCTCTAATCTCCCCTCGACTGTACAATGTAACTAATCGCTCCTCTACTGTACAGTGGAACTAATCTCCCCTTTACTGTACAATGTAACGAATCTCCTTTCTACTGTACAATGCAACTAATCGCTCCTCTACAGCACAATGTAACTAATCTCCCCTCTACTGTACAATGTAACTAATCTCACCTCTACTGTACAATGTATCTAATCTCCCCTCCACTGTACAATTTATCTAATCTCTCCACTACTGTACAATGTAACTAATCTCACCTCTCCTGTACAATGTAACTAATCTCACCTCTACTGTACAATGTATATAATCTCCCCTCTACTGTACAATTTATCTAATCTCCCCACTACTGTACAATGTAACAAATCTCACCTCTACTGTACAATGTAACTAATCTCCCCTCCACTGTACAATGTAACTAATCTTCCCTCCACTGTCCAATGTATCTAATATCTCCTCTACGATACAATGTATCTAATCCCCCCTCTACTGTAAAATTTAACTAATCGACCTTCTATTGTACAATGTAACTAATCGCCCCTCTACTGTACAATGTAACAAATCTTCCCTCTAATGTACAATGTATCTAATCTCCCCTCTACTGTACAATGTGTCGAATCTCACTCTACCGTACAATGTAACTATACTCTCCTCTACTGTACAATTTATCTAATCTCCCCTCTATTGTACAATGTAACTAATCTCCCTCTATTGTACAATGTATCCAATCTCCCCTCTACTGTACAATGTAACTAATCGGCCCACCACTGTACAATGTAACTAATCTCCCCTCTACAGTACAATGTAACTAATCTCCCTCTACTGTACAATGTATCGAATCTCTCCTCCACTGTACAATGTAACTAATCTCCCCTCCACTGTACAATGTAACTTATCTCCCCTCCACTGTACAAAGTATCTAATCTCTCCTCTACTGTACAATGTCTCTAATCTCCCCTCGACTGTACAATGTAACTGATCGCTCATCTACCGTACAATGGAACTAATCTTCCCTCTACTGTACAATGTAACGAATCTCCCTTCTACTGTACAATGCAACTAATCGCTCCTCTACCGCACAATGTAACGAATCTCCACTCTACCGTACAATGTATCTAATCTCCCCTTTACTGTACAATGTAACCAATCTCACCTCTACTGTACAATATATTTAATCACCCCTCCACCATACAATGTATCTAATCTCCCCACTACTGTACAATGTGTCGAATCTCGCTCTACCGTACAATGCATCTATTTTCCCCTCTACTGTACAATGCAACTAATCTCCCATCCACTGTACAATTTATCTAATCTTCCCTCTACTGTACAATGTAACTAATCTCCACTCTCCTGTACAATGTAACTAATCTCCCCTCTACTGTACAATGCAACTAATCTTCCCTCTGCCGTGCAATGTAACTAATCTCCACTCTGCCGTACAATGTAAGGAATCACCCCTCTACTGTACAATGTCACTAATCTCCCCTCTACTATACAATGTAACTAATCTTCACTCGACTGTCCAATGCAATTAATCTCCCCTCTACTGTGCAATGTAACTTATCTCCCCTCCACTATACAATGTATCTAATCTCCCCTCCACTGTACAATGTAACAAATCTCCACTCTACTGTACAATGCATCTAATCTCATCTCTACTGTACAATGTAGCTAATTCCTATACTGCACAATGTAACTAATCTCCCCTCTCCTGTACAATGTAACTAATCTCCCCTCTACTGTACAATGCAACTAATCTCCCCTCCATTGTACAATTTATCTAATCTCCCCTCCACTGTACAATGTAACTAATCTCCCCTCCACTGTACAATGTATCTAATTTCCCCTCCACTGTACAATGGAACTAATCTCCCCTCTACTGTACAATGTAACTGATCTCCCCTCAACTGTACAATGTAACTAATCTCCACTCCACTGTACAATGTAACTAATCTCCCCTCCACTGTTCAATGTAACTAATCGCCCCTCTACTGTACAATGTAACTAATCTCCCCTCTACAGTACAATGTAATTAATCTCCCCTCTACTGTACAATGTAACTAATCTCCCCTCTACTGTACAATGTAACTAATCACCCCTCTGCCGTACAATGTAACTAATCACCCCTCTACTGTACAATGTAACTAAGCTCCCCTCTACTTTACAATATAATTAATCTCCCCTCTACTGTACAATGCAACTAATCTCCCCTCCACTGTGCAATGTATCTAATCTCCCCTCCACTGGACAATGTAACTAATCTTCCCTCCACTGCACAATGTAACGAATGTCCCCTCCACTGTGCAATGTAACTAATCTCCCCTCCACTGTGCAATGTAACTAATCTCCCCTCCACTGTACAATGTATCGAATCTCCCCTCCACTGTACTGCACAATGTAACGAATGTCCCCTCCACTGTGCAATGTAACTAATCTCCCCACCGCTGCACAATATATCTAATCTCAACTCCACTGTACGATGGAATGAATCTCCCCTCTACTGTAGAATGTAACTAATCTCCCCTCTACTATAGAATGTAACCAATCTCCCCAGTACTGTTCAATGTAACTAATCTCCCTTCTACTGTACAATGTATCTAATCTCCCGCTACTGTAAAATGTAACAAACCTCGCTCCACTGTACAATGTATCTAATCTCCCCTCTACTGTACAATGTAACTAATCCCTATTCTGTACAATGTAACTAATCTCCCCTCAACTGTACAATGTAATTAATCTCCCCTCTACTGTACAATGTAACTAATCTCAACTCAACTGTACAATGTAACTAATCTCCCCTTTACTGTACAATGTAACTAATCTCCCCTCTACTTTACAATGCAACTAATCTCCCCTCGACTGTACAATGCAACTAATCTCCCCTCTGCCGTGCAATGTAACTAATCTCCACTCTGCCGTACAATGAAAGTAATCACCCCTCTGCCGTACAATGTAACTAATCACCCCTCTACTGTACAATGTAACTCAGCTCCCCTCTACTATACAATGTAATTAATCTCCCCTCTACTGTACAATGCAACTAATCTCCCCTCCACTGTGCAATGTAACTAATCTCCCCTCCACTGTACAATGTATCTAATCTCCCCTCCACTGTACAAAGTATCGAATCTCCCTTCCACTGTGCAATGTAACGAATATCCTCTCCACTGTACAATGTAACTAATCTCCACTCTACTGTACAATGTAGCTAATCCCTATACAGTACAACGTAACTAATCTCCTCTCTACTGTACAATGTAGCTAATCCCTATACAGTACAATGTAACTAATCGCCCCTCTACTATACAATGTATCTAATCCCCCCTCTACTGTACAAAGTATCTAATCTCCCTTCCACTGTGCAATGTAACGAATCTCCTCTCCACTGTACAATGTAACTAATCTTCCCTCCACTGTCCAATGTATCTAATATCTCCTCTACTATACAATGTATCTAATCCCCCCTCTATTGTACAATGTAACTAATCGACCCTCTATTGTACAATGTAACTAATCGCCCCTCTACTGTACAATGTAACAAACCTTCCCTCTAATGTACAATGTATCTAATCTCCCCTCTACTGTACAATGTGTCGAATCTCGCTCTGCCGTACAATGTAACTAATCTCCCCTCTACCGTACAATGTATCTAATCTCCCCTCAACTGTACAATGTATCTAATCTCACCTCGACTGTACAATGAAACTAATCTCTCTACTGTACAATTTATCTAATCTCCCCTCTAATGTACAATGTAACTAATCTTCCCTCTACAGTACAATGTATCTAATATCCCCGCTACTGTACAATGTATCGAATTTCCCCTCTACTGTACAATGTAACTAATCTCCCCTCCACTGTACAATGTAACTAATCTCCCCTCCACTGTACAATGTAACTTATCTCCCCTCCACTGTACAATGTAACTTATCTCCCCTCCACTGTACAATGTAACTAATCTCTCCTCTACTGTACAATGTATCTAATCTCTCCTCTACTGTACAATGTCTCTAATCTCCCCTCTACTGTACAATGTAACGAATCTCCCTTCTACTGTACAATGCAACTAATCGCTCCTCTACCACACACTGTAACTAATCTCCACTCTACCGTACAATGTATCTAATCTCCCCTCTACTGTACAATGTAACTAATCTCACCTCTACTGTACAATGTAACTAATCTCCCCTCTACTGTACAATGTAACTAATCTCACCTCTACTGTACAATGTAACTAATCTTCCCTCTACTGTACAATGTAACGAATCTCCCCATCACTGTACAATGTAACTAATCTCCCCTCTACTTTACAATGTAACTAATCTGCTCTCTACTGTACAATGTAACTAATCTCTCCTCTACTGTACAAAGGATCGAATCTCCCCTCGACTGGACAATGTAACTAATCTCCCCTCTACTGTACAATGCAACTAATCTCCCATCCACTGTACAATTTATCTAATCTTCCCTCTACTGTACAATGTAACTAATCTCACCTCCACTGTACAATGTATCTAATCTACCTTCGACTGTACAATGTAACTAATCTCCACCGAGTGTACAATGCATCTAATCTCCCCTCTACTGTACAATGTACCTAATCTCCCCTCTACTGTACAATGTAACTAATCTCACCTCCATGGTACAATGTATCTAATCTCCCCTCTACTGTACAATGTAACTAATCTCCCCTCCACTGTACAATTTATCTAATCCCCCCTCCACTGTACAATGTAACTAATCTCCCCTCCACTGTACAATGGAACTAATCTCCCCTCCACTGTGCAATGTAACTAATATCCCCTCCACTGTACAATGTATCTAATCTCCCCTCCACTGTACAATGGAACTAATCTCCCATCTCCTGTACAATGTAACTAATCTCCCCTCTACAATACAATGTAATTAAGCTCTCCTCTACTGTACAAAGTAACTAATCTCCCCTCCACTGTACAATGTATCTAATATCCCCTCCACTGTTCAATGTAACTAATCTTCCCTCCACTGTACGATGGAATGAATCGCCCCTCTACTGTACAATGTAACTAATCCCCCCACAACTGAACAATGTAACTAATCGCTCCTGAACTGAAGAATGTAGCTAATCTCCCCTCCACTGTACAATGTAACTAATCTCCCCGCCACTGTGCAATGTAACTAATCTCCCCTCCACTGTACAATGTATCGAATCTCCCCTCCACTGTACTGCACAATGTAACGAATGTCCCCTCCACTGTGCAATGTAACGAATCTCCCCACCGCTGCACAATATATCTAATCTCAACTCCACTGTACGATGGAATGAATCTCCCCTCTACTGTAGAATGTAACGAATCTCCCATCTACTATAGAATGTAACTAATCTCCCCTCTACTGTTCAATGTTACTAATCTCCCTTCTACTGTACAATGTATCTAATCTCCCCTCTACTGTAAAATGTAACAAACCTCGCTCCACTGTACAATGTATCTAATTTCCCCTCTACTGTACAATGTAACTAATCCCTATACTGTACAATGTAACAAATCTCCCCTCCACTGTGAAATGCAACTAATCTCCCCTCCACTGTACAATGTATCTAATCTCCCCTCCACTGTACAATGTAACTAATCTCCCCTCTGCTGTACAATGTAACTAATCCCTCTACTGTACAATGTAACTAATCTGCCATCCACTGTACAATGTATCTAATCTCCCCTCCACTGTACAATGTAACTAATCTCCCCTCTACTGTACAATGTAACTAATCCTTCTACTGTACAAAGTAACTAATCCCTCTACTGTACAATGTATCTAATCTCCCCTCCACTGTACAATGTAACTAATCTCCACTCCACTGTACAATGTATCTAATCTCCCCTCCACTGTACAATGTAACTAATCTCCCCTCTACTGTACAATGTATCTAATCTCCCCTCCACTGTACAATGTAACTAATCTCCCCTCTACTGTGCAATGAAATTAATCTTCCCTCTACTGTACAATGTAACTAATCTCCCCTCTGCTGTACAATGCAACTAATCTCCCCTCCACTGTGCAATGTATCTAATCTCCCCTCCACTGGACAATGTAACTAATCTTCCCTCCACTGCACAATGTAACGAATGTCCCCTCCACTGTGCAATGTAACTAATCTCCCCTCCACTGTGCAATGTAACTAATCTCCCCTCCACTGTACAATGTATCGAATCTCCCCTCCACTGTACTGCACAATGTAACGAATGTCCCCTCCACTGTGCAATGTAACTAATCTCCCCACCGCTGCACAATATATCTAATCTCAACTCCACTGTACGATGGAATGAATCTCCCCTCTACTGTAGAATGTAACTAATCTCCCCTCTACTATAGAATGTAACCAATCTCCCCAGTACTGTTCAATGTAACTAATCTCCCTTCTACTGTACAATGTATCTAATCTCCCGCTACTGTAAAATGTAACAAACCTCGCTCCACTGTACAATGTATCTAATCTCCCCTCTACTGTACAATGTAACTAATCCCTATTCTGTACAATGTAACTAATCTCCCCTCAACTGTACAATGTAATTAATCTCCCCTCTACTGTACAATGTAACTAATCTCAACTCAACTGTACAATGTAACTAATCTCCCCTTTACTGTACAATGTAACTAATCTCCCCTCTACTTTACAATGCAACTAATCTCCCATCTACTGTACAATGCAACTAATCTCCCCTCTGCCGTGCAATGTAACTAATCTCCACTCTGCCGTACAATGAAAGTAATCACCCCTCTGCCGTACAATGTAACTAATCACCCCTCTACTGTACAATGTAACTCAGCTCCCCTCTACTATACAATGTAATTAATCTCCCCTCTACTGTACAATGCAACTAATCTCCCCTCCACTGTGCAATGTAACTAATCTCCCCTCCACTGCACAATGTATCTAATCTCCCCTCCACTGTACAAAGTATCGAATCTCCCTTCCACTGTGCAATGTAACGAATATCCTCTCCACTGTACAATGTAACTAATCTCCACTCTACTGTACAATGTAGCTAATCCCTATACAGTACAATGTAACTAATCTCCTCTCTACTGTACAATGTAGCTAATCCCTATACAGTACAATGTAACTAATCGCCCCTCTACTATACAATGTATCTAATCCCCCCTCTACTGTACAAAGTATCTAATCTCCCTTCCACTGTGCAATGTAACGAATCTCCTCTCCACTGTACAATGTAACTAATCTTCCCTCCACTGTCCAATGTATCTAATATCTCCTCTACTATACAATGTATCTAATCCCCCCTCTACTGTACAATGTAACTAATCGACCCTCTATTGTACAATGTAACTAATCGCCCCTCTACTGTACAATGTAACAAACCTTCCCTCTAATGTACAATGTATCTAATCTCCCCTCTACTGTACAATGTGTCGAATCTCGCTCTGCCGTACAATGTAACTAATCTCCCCTCTACCGTACAATGTATCTAATCTCCCCTCAACTGTACAATGTATCTAATCTCACCTCTACTGTACAATGAAACTAATCTCTCTACTGTACAATTTATCTAATCTCCCCTCTAATGTACAATGTAACTAATCTTCCCTCTACAGTACAATGTATCTAATATCCCCGCTACTGTACAATGTATCGAATTTCCCCTCTACTGTACAATGTAACTAATCTCCCCTCCACTGTACAATGTAACTAATCTCCCCTCCACTGTACAATGTAACTTATCTCCCCTCCACTGTACAATGTAACTTATCTCCCCTCCACTGTACAATGTAACTAATCTCTCCTCTACTGTACAATGTATCTAATCTCTCCTCTACTGTACAATGTCTCTAATCTCCCCTCTACTGTACAATGTAACGAATCTCCCTTCTACTGTACAATGCAACTAATCGCTCCTCTACCACACACTGTAACTAATCTCCACTCTACCGTACAATGTATCTAATCTCCCCTCTACTGTACAAAGGATCGAATCTCCCCTCGACTGTACAATGTAACTAATCTCCCCTCTACTGTACAATGTAACTAATCTCCCCACTACTGTACAATGTAACTAATCTCACCTCTACTGTACAATGTAACTAATCTCTCCTCGACTGTACAAAGGATCGAATCTCCCCTCGACTGTACAATGTAACTAATCTCACCTCTACTGTACAATGTAACTAATCTCCCCTCTACTGTACAATGTAACTAATCTCACCTCTACTGTACAATGTAACTAATCTCCCCATCACTGTACAATGTAACTAATCTCCCCTCTACTGTACAATGTAACTAATCTCTCCTCTACTGTACAAAGGATCGAATCTCCCCTCGACTGTACAATGTAACTAATCTCCCCACGACTGTACAATGTAACTAATCTCCCCTCTACTGTACAATGTATTTAATCACCCCTCCACCATACAATGTATCTAATCTCCCCACTACTGTACAATGTGTCGAATCTCGCTCTACCGTACAATGCATCTAATCTCCCCTCTACTGTACAATGCAACTAATCTTCCATCCACTGTACAATTTATCTAATCTTCCCTCTACTGTACAATGTAACTAATCTCACCTCTACTGTACAACGTATCTAATCTCCCTCTACTGTACAATGTAACTAATCTCCCCTCCAATATACAATGTAACTAATCTCCCCTCTACTGTACAATGTATCTAATCTTCCCTCTGCTGTACAATGCACCTAATCTCCCCTCTACCGTACAATGTAACTAATCTCCCCTCCACTGTACAATGTATCTAATCTCCCCTCCACTGTACAAAGTATCGAATCTCCCTTCCACTGTGCAATGTAACGAATATCCTCTCCACTGTACAATGTAACTAATCTCCACTCTACTGTACAATGTAGCTAATCCCTATACAGTACAACGTAACTAATCTCCCCTCTACTGTACAATGTAACAAACCTCGCTCCACTGTACAATGTATCTAATTTCCCCTCTACTGTACAATGTAACCAATCCCTATACTGTACAATGTAACAAATCTCCCCTCCACTGTGAAATGCAACTAATCTCCCCTCCACTGTACAATGTATCTAATCTCCCCTCCACTGTACAATGTAACTAATCTCCCCTCTGCTGTACAATGTAACTAATCCCTCTACTGTACAATGTAACTAATCTGCCATCCACTGTTCAATGTATCTAATCTCCCCTCCACTGTACAATGTAACTAATCTCCCCTCTACTGTACAATGTAACTAATCCTTCTACTGTACAAAGTAACTAATCCCTCTACTGTACAATGTATCTAATCTCCCCTCCACTGTACAATGTAACTAATCTCCCCTCTACTGTACAATGTATCTAATCTCCCCTCCACTGTACAATGTAACTAATCTCCCCTCTACTGTGCAATGAAATTAATCTTCCCTCTACTGTACAATGTAACTAATCTCCCCTCTGCTGTACAATGCAACTAATCTCCCCTCCACTGTGCAATGTATCTAATCTCCCCTCCACTGGACAATGTAACTAATCTTCCCTCCACTGCACAATGTAACGAATGTCCCCTCCACTGTGCAATGTAACTAATCTCCACTCTGCCGTACAATGAAAGTAATCTCCCCTCCACTGTGCAATGTAACTAATCTCCCCTCCACTGTACAATGTAACTAATCTCCCATTTTTCTGTACAATGTAACTAATCCCTATACTGTACAATGTAACTAATCTCCCCTCAACTGTACAATGTAACTAATCTCCCCTCAACTGTACAATGTAACTAATCTCAACTCAACTGTACAATGTAACTAATCTCCCCTTTACTGTACAATGTAACTAATCTCCCCTCTACTTTACAATGCAACTAATCTCCCCTCTACTGTACATTGTAACTAATCTCCCCTCTACTGTACAATGCAACTAATCTCCCCTCTGCCGTGCAATGTAACTAATCTCCACTCTGCCGTACAATGAAAGTAATCACCCCTCTGCCGTACAATGTAACTAATCACCCCTCTACTGTACAATGTAACTCAGCTCCCCTCTACTATACAATGTAATTAATCTCCCCTCAACTGTACAATGCAACTAATCTCCCCTCCACTGTGCAATGTAACTAATCTCCCCTCCACTGTACAATGTATCTAATCTCCCCTCCACTGTACAAAGTATCGAATCTCCCTTCCACTGTGCAATGTAACGAATATCCTCTCCACTGTACAATGTAACTAATCTCCACTCTACTGTACAATGTAGCTAATCCCTATACAGTACAACGTAACTAATCTCCCCTCTGCTGTACAATGTAACTAATCGCCCCTCTACTATACAATGTATCTAATCCCCCCTCTACTGTACAAAGTATCTAATCTCCCTTCCACTGTGCAATGTAACGAATCTCCTCTCCACTGTACAATGTAACTAATCTTCCCCCCTACGGTACAATGTATCTCATCCCTCCTCAACTGTACAATGTATCTAATCGCCCCTCTACTGTACATTGCAACTAATCACACCTCTACTGTACAATGTAACTAATCTCACTTCTACTGTACAATGTATCGAATCTCCCCGCTACTGGACAATGTAAATAATCTCTCCTCTACTTTACAATGCATCTAATCTCCACTCTACTTTACAATGTAACTAATCTCTCCTCGACTGTACAATGTATCCAATCTCCCCTCTACTGTACAATGTAACTAATCTCCCCTCTACTGTACAAAGTATCCAATCTCCCCTCTACTGTACAATGTAACTAATCTTCACTTTACTGTACAAAGTATCTAATCTCCGCTCTACTGTACAATGTAACTAATCTCCCCTCTACTGTACAATGGAACAAATCTCCCCTCTAATGTACAATGTATCGAATCTCCCCTCTACTGTACAATGTAACTAATCTCCCCTCTACTGTACAATGGAACAAATCTCCCCTCTAATGTACAATGTATCGAATCTCCCCTCTACTGTACAATGTGTCGAATCTCACTCTACCGTACAATGTAACTATACTCTCCTCTACTGTACAATTTATCGAATCTCCCCTCTATTGTACAATGTAACTAATCTCCCCTCTACAGTACAATGTATCTAATCTCCCCGCTACTGTACAATGTAACTAATCTCCCTCTACTGTACAATGTATCGAATTTCCCCTCTACTGTACAATGTAACTAATCTCCCCTCCACTGTACAATGTAACTAATCTCCCCTCCACTGTACAATGTAACTTATCTCCCCTCCACTGTACAATGTAACTTATCTCCCCTCCACTGTACAATGTAACTAATCTCTCCTCTACTGTACAATGTATCTAATCTCTCCTCTACTGTACAATGTCTCTAATCTCCCCTCCACTGTACAATGTAACGAATCTCCCTTCTACTGTACAATGCAACTAATCGCTCCTCTACCGCACAATGCAACTAATCTCCACTCTACCGTACAATGTATCTAATCTCCCCTCTACTGTACAAAGGATCGAATCTCCCCTCGACTGTACAATGTAACTAATCTCCCCTCTACTGTACAATGTAACTAATCTCACCTCGACTGTACAATGTAACTAATCTCCCCTCGACTGTACAATGTAACTAATCTCCCCTCTACTGTACAATGTAACTAATCTCCCCTAGACTTTACAATGTATCTAATCTGCTCTCTACTGTACAATGTAACTAATCTCTCCTCTACTGTACAATGCAACTAATCTCCCATCCACTGTACAATGTAACTAATCTCCCCTCTACTGTACAATGTAACTAATCTCCCCTAGACTTTACAATGTATCTAATCTGCTCTCTACTGTACAATGTAACTAATCTCTCCTCTACTGTACAATGCAACTAATCTCCCATCCACTGTACAATGTAACTAATCTCCCCTCTACTGTACAATGTAACTAATCTCTCCTCTACTGTACAATGTAACTAATCTCTCCTCTACTGTACAATGCAACTAATCTCCCATCCACTGTACAATGTAACTAATCTCCCCTCGACTGTACAATGTAACTAATCTCCCCTCTACTGTACAATGTAACTAATCTCCCCTAGACTTTACAATTTATCTAATCTTCCCTCTACTGTACAATGTAACTAATCTCACCTCTACTGTACAACGTATCTAATCTCCCTCTACTGTACAATGTATCTAATCTCCCCTCTGCTGTACAATGCACCTAATCTCCCCTCTGCTGTACAATGCACCTAATCTCCCCTCTACTGTACAATGTAACTAATCTCACCTCCACTGTACAATGTATCTAATCTCCCTTCGACTGTACAATGTAACTAATCTCCACCGAGTGTACAATGTAACTAATCTCACCTCTACTGTACAATGCATCTATTCTCCCCTCTACTGTACAATGTATCGAATCTCCCCTCTACTGTACAATGTAACTAATCTCACCTCCATGGTACAATGTATCTAATCTCCCCTCTACTGTACAATGTATCGAATCTCCCCTCTACTGTACAATGTAACTAATCTCACCTCCATGGTACAATGTATCTAATCTCCCCTCTGCTGTACAATGTAACTAATCTCCCCTCCACTGTACAATGGAACTAATCTCCCCTCCACTGTGCAATGTAACTAATATCCCCTCCACTGTACAATGTATCTAATCTCCCCTCCACTGTACAATGGAACTAATCTCCCATCTCCTGTACAATGTAACTAATCTCCCCTCTACAATACAATGTAATTAAGCTCTCCTCTACTGTACAAAGTAACTAATCTCCCCTCCACTGTACAATGTATCTAATATCCCCTCCACTGTTCAATGTAACTAATCTTCCCTCCACTGTACGATGGAATGAATCGCCCCTCTACTGTACAATGTAACTAACCCCCCACAACTGAACAATGTAACTAATCGCTCCTGAACTGAAGAATGTAGCTAATCTCCCCTCTACTGTACAATGTATCGAATCTCCCCTCTACTGTACAATGTAACTAATATCCCCTCCACTGTACAATGTATCTAATCTCCCCTCCACTGTACAATGGAACTAATCTCCCATCTCCTGTACAATGTAACTAATCTCCCCTCTACAATACAATGTAATTAAGCTCTCCTCTACTGTACAAAGTAACTAATCTCCCCTCCACTGTACAATGTATCTAATATCCCCTCCACTGTACAATGTAACTAATCTCCCCTCTACTGTACAATGTAACTAATCTCCCCTCTACTGTACAATTCAACTAATCTCCCCTCTGCCGTGCAATGTAACTAATCTCCACTCTGCCGTACAATGAAAGTAATCTCCCCTCCACTGTGCAATGTAACTAATCTCCCCTCCACTGTACAATGTAACTAATCTCCCATTTTTCTGTACAATGTAACTAATCCCTATACTGTACAATGTAACTAATCTCCCCTCAACTGTACAATGTAACTAATCTCCCCTCTACTGTACAATGTAACTAATCTCAACTCAACTGTACAATGTAACTAATCTCCCCTTTACTGTACAATGTAACTAATCTCCCCTCTACTTTACAATGCAACTAATCTCCCCTCTACTGTACATTGTAACTAATCTCCCCTCTACTGTACAATGCAACTAATCTCCCCTCTGCCGTGCAATGTAACTAATCTCCACTCTGCCGTACAATGAAAGTAATCACCCCTCTGCCGTACAATGTAACTAATCACCCCTCTACTGTACAATGTAACTCAGCTCCCCTCTACTATACAATGTAATTAATCTCCCCTCTACTGTACAATGCAACTAATCTCCCCTCCACTGTGCAATGTAACTAATCTCCCCTCCACTGCACAATGTATCTAATCTCCCCTCCACTGTACAAAGTATCGAATCTCCCTTCCACTGTGCAATGTAACGAATATCCTCTCCACTGTACAATGTAACTAATCTCCACTCTACTGTACAATGTAGCTAATCCCTATACAGTACAATGTAACTAATCTCCTCTCTACTGTACAATGTAGCTAATCCCTATACAGTACAATGTAACTAATCGCCCCTCTACTATACAATGTATCTAATCCCCCCTCTACTGTACAAAGTATCTAATCTCCCTTCCACTGTGCAATGTAACGAATCTCCTCTCCACTGTACAATGTAACTAATCTTCCCTCCACTGTCCAATGTATCTAATATCTCCTCTACTATACAATGTATCTAATCCCCCCTCTACTGTACAATGTAACTAATCGACCCTCTATTGTACAATGTAACTAATCGCCCCTCTACTGTACAATGTAACAAACCTTCCCTCTAATGTACAATGTATCTAATCTCCCCTCTACTGTACAATGTGTCGAATCTCGCTCTGCCGTACAATGTAACTAATCTCCCCTCTACCGTACAATGTATCTAATCTCCCCTCAACTGTACAATGTATCTAATCTCACCTCTACTGTACAATGAAACTAATCTCTCTACTGTACAATTTATCTAATCTCCCCTCTAATGTACAATGTAACTAATCTTCCCTCTACAGTACAATGTATCTAATATCCCCGCTACTGTACAATGTATTGAATTTCCCCTCTACTGTACAATGTAACTAATCTCCCCTCCACTGTACAATGTAACTAATCTCCCCTCCACTGTACAATGTAACTTATCTCCCCTCCACTGTACAATGTAACTTATCTCCCCTCCACTGTACAATGTAACTAATCTCTCCTCTACTGTACAATGTATCTAATCTCTCCTCTACTGTACAATGTCTCTAATCTCCCCTCTACTGTACAATGTAACGAATCTCCCTTCTACTGTACAATGCAACTAATCGCTCCTCTACCACACACTGTAACTAATCTCCACTCTACCGTACAATGTATCTAATCTCCCCTCTACTGTACAATGTAACTAATCTCACCTCTACTGTACAATGTAACTAATCTCCCCTCTACTGTACAATGTAACTAATCTCACCTCTACTGTACAATGTAACTAATCTTCCCTCTACTGTACAATGTAACGAATCTCCCCATCACTGTACAATGTAACTAATCTCCCCTCTACTTTACAATGTAACTAATCTGCTCTCTACTGTACAATGTAACTAATCTCTCCTCTACTGTACAAAGGATCGAATCTCCCCTCGACTGGACAATGTAACTAATCTCCCCTCTACTGTACAATGCAACTAATCTCCCATCCACTGTACAATTTATCTAATCTTCCCTCTACTGTACAATGTAACTAATCTCACCTCCACTGTACAATGTATCTAATCTACCTTCGACTGTACAATGTAACTAATCTCCACCGAGTGTACAATGCATCTAATCTCCCCTCTACTGTACAATGTACCTAATCTCCCCTCTACTGTACAATGTAACTAATCTCACCTCCATGGTACAATGTATCTAATCTCCCCTCTACTGTACAATGTAACTAATCTCCCCTCCACTGTACAATTTATCTAATCCCCCCTCCACTGTACAATGTAACTAATCTCCCCTCCACTGTACAATGGAACTAATCTCCCCTCCACTGTGCAATGTAACTAATATCCCCTCCACTGTACAATGTATCTAATCTCCCCTCCACTGTACAATGGAACTAATCTCCCATCTCCTGTACAATGTAACTAATCTCCCCTCTACAATACAATGTAATTAAGCTCTCCTCTACTGTACAAAGTAACTAATCTCCCCTCCACTGTACAATGTATCTAATATCCCCTCCACTGTTCAATGTAACTAATCTTCCCTCCACTGTACGATGGAATGAATCGCCCCTCTACTGTACAATGTAACTAATCCCCCCACAACTGAACAATGTAACTAATCGCTCCTGAACTGAAGAATGTAGCTAATCTCCCCTCCACTGTACAATGTAACTAATCTCCCCGCCACTGTGCAATGTAACTAATCTCCCCTCCACTGTACAATGTATCGAATCTCCCCTCCACTGTACTGCACAATGTAACGAATGTCCCCTCCACTGTGCAATGTAACGAATCTCCCCACCGCTGCACAATATATCTAATCTCAACTCCACTGTACGATGGAATGAATCTCCCCTCTACTGTAGAATGTAACGAATCTCCCATCTACTATAGAATGTAACTAATCTCCCCTCTACTGTTCAATGTTACTAATCTCCCTTCTACTGTACAATGTATCTAATCTCCCCTCTACTGTAAAATGTAACAAACCTCGCTCCACTGTACAATGTATCTAATTTCCCCTCTACTGTACAATGTAACTAATCCCTATACTGTACAATGTAACAAATCTCCCCTCCACTGTGAAATGCAACTAATCTCCCCTCCACTGTACAATGTATCTAATCTCCCCTCCACTGTACAATGTAACTAATCTCCCCTCTGCTGTACAATGTAACTAATCCCTCTACTGTACAATGTAACTAATCTGCCATCCACTGTACAATGTATCTAATCTCCCCTCCACTGTACAATGTAACTAATCTCCCCTCTACTGTACAATGTAACTAATCCTTCTACTGTACAAAGTAACTAATCCCTCTACTGTACAATGTATCTAATCTCCCCTCCACTGTACAATGTAACTAATCTCCACTCCACTGTACAATGTATCTAATCTCCCCTCCACTGTACAATGTAACTAATCTCCCCTCTACTGTACAATGTATCTAATCTCCCCTCCACTGTACAATGTAACTAATCTCCCCTCTACTGTGCAATGAAATTAATCTTCCCTCTACTGTACAATGTAACTAATCTCCCCTCTGCTGTACAATGCAACTAATCTCCCCTCCACTGTGCAATGTATCTAATCTCCCCTCCACTGGACAATGTAACTAATCTTCCCTCCACTGCACAATGTAACGAATGTCCCCTCCACTGTGCAATGTAACTAATCTCCCCTCCACTGTGCAATGTAACTAATCTCCCCTCCACTGTACAATGTATCGAATCTCCCCTCCACTGTACTGCACAATGTAACGAATGTCCCCTCCACTGTGCAATGTAACTAATCTCCCCACCGCTGCACAATATATCTAATCTCAACTCCACTGTACGATGGAATGAATCTCCCCTCTACTGTAGAATGTAACTAATCTCCCCTCTACTATAGAATGTAACCAATCTCCCCAGTACTGTTCAATGTAACTAATCTCCCTTCTACTGTACAATGTATCTAATCTCCCGCTACTGTAAAATGTAACAAACCTCGCTCCACTGTACAATGTATCTAATCTCCCCTCTACTGTACAATGTAACTAATCCCTATTCTGTACAATGTAACTAATCTCCCCTCAACTGTACAATGTAATTAATCTCCCCTCTACTGTACAATGTAACTAATCTCAACTCAACTGTACAATGTAACTAATCTCCCCTTTACTGTACAATGTAACTAATCTCCCCTCTACTTTACAATGCAACTAATCTCCCCTCTACTGTACAATGCAACTAATCTCCCCTCTGCCGTGCAATGTAACTAATCTCCACTCTGCCGTACAATGAAAGTAATCACCCCTCTGCCGTACAATGTAACTAATCACCCCTCTACTGTACAATGTAACTCAGCTCCCCTCTACTATACAATGTAATTAATCTCCCCTCTACTGTACAATGCAACTAATCTCCCCTCCACTGTGCAATGTAACTAATCTCCCCTCCACTGCACAATGTATCTAATCTCCCCTCCACTGTACAAAGTATCGAATCTCCCTTCCACTGTGCAATGTAACGAATATCCTCTCCACTGTACAATGTAACTAATCTCCACTCTACTGTACAATGTAGCTAATCCCTATACAGTACAATGTAACTAATCTCCTCTCTACTGTACAATGTAGCTAATCCCTATACAGTACAATGTAACTAATCGCCCCTCTACTATACAATGTATCTAATCCCCCCTCTACTGTACAAAGTATCTAATCTCCCTTCCACTGTGCAATGTAACGAATCTCCTCTCCACTGTACAATGTAACTAATCTTCCCTCCACTGTCCAATGTATCTAATATCTCCTCTACTATACAATGTATCTAATCCCCCCTCTACTGTACAATGTAACTAATCGACCCTCTATTGTACAATGTAACTAATCGCCCCTCTACTGTACAATGTAACAAACCTTCCCTCTAATGTACAATGTATCTAATCTCCCCTCTACTGTACAATGTGTCGAATCTCGCTCTGCCGTACAATGTAACTAATCTCCCCTCTACCGTACAATGTATCTAATCTCCCCTCAACTGTACAATGTATCTAATCTCACCTCTACTGTACAATGAAACTAATCTCTCTACTGTACAATTTATCTAATCTCCCCTCTAATGTACAATGTAACTAATCTTCCCTCTACAGTACAATGTATCTAATATCCCCGCTACTGTACAATGTATCGAATTTCCCCTCTACTGTACAATGTAACTAATCTCCCCTCCACTGTACAATGTAACTAATCTCCCCTCCACTGTACAATGTAACTTATCTCCCCTCCACTGTACAATGTAACTTATCTCCCCTCCACTGTACAATGTAACTAATCTCTCCTCTACTGTACAATGTATCTAATCTCTCCTCTACTGTACAATGTCTCTAATCTCCCCTCTACTGTACAATGTAACGAATCTCCCTTCTACTGTACAATGCAACTAATCGCTCCTCTACCACACACTGTAACTAATCTCCACTCTACCGTACAATGTATCTAATCTCCCCTCTACTGTACAAAGGATCGAATCTCCCCTCGACTGTACAATGTAACTAATCTCCCCTCTACTGTACAATGTAACTAATCTCCCCACTACTGTACAATGTAACTAATCTCACCTCTACTGTACAATGTAACTAATCTCTCCTCGACTGTACAAAGGATCGAATCTCCCCTCGACTGTACAATGTAACTAATCTCACCTCTACTGTACAATGTAACTAATCTCCCCTCTACTGTACAATGTAACTAATCTCACCTCTACTGTACAATGTAACTAATCTCCCCATCACTGTACAATGTAACTAATCTCCCCTCTACTGTACAATGTAACTAATCTCTCCTCTACTGTACAAAGGATCGAATCTCCCCTCGACTGTACAATGTAACTAATCTCCCCACGACTGTACAATGTAACTAATCTCCCCTCTACTGTACAATGTATTTAATCACCCCTCCACCATACAATGTATCTAATCTCCCCACTACTGTACAATGTGTCGAATCTCGCTCTACCGTACAATGCATCTAATCTCCCCTCTACTGTACAATGCAACTAATCTTCCATCCACTGTACAATTTATCTAATCTTCCCTCTACTGTACAATGTAACTAATCTCACCTCTACTGTACAACGTATCTAATCTCCCTCTACTGTACAATGTAACTAATCTCCCCTCCAATATACAATGTAACTAATCTCCCCTCTACTGTACAATGTATCTAATCTTCCCTCTGCTGTACAATGCACCTAATCTCCCCTCTACCGTACAATGTAACTAATCTCCCCTCCACTGTACAATGTATCTAATCTCCCCTCCACTGTACAAAGTATCGAATCTCCCTTCCACTGTGCAATGTAACGAATATCCTCTCCACTGTACAATGTAACTAATCTCCACTCTACTGTACAATGTAGCTAATCCCTATACAGTACAACGTAACTAATCTCCCCTCTACTGTACAATGTAACAAACCTCGCTCCACTGTACAATGTATCTAATTTCCCCTCTACTGTACAATGTAACCAATCCCTATACTGTACAATGTAACAAATCTCCCCTCCACTGTGAAATGCAACTAATCTCCCCTCCACTGTACAATGTATCTAATCTCCCCTCCACTGTACAATGTAACTAATCTCCCCTCTGCTGTACAATGTAACTAATCCCTCTACTGTACAATGTAACTAATCTGCCATCCACTGTTCAATGTATCTAATCTCCCCTCCACTGTACAATGTAACTAATCTCCCCTCTACTGTACAATGTAACTAATCCTTCTACTGTACAAAGTAACTAATCCCTCTACTGTACAATGTATCTAATCTCCCCTCCACTGTACAATGTAACTAATCTCCACTCCACTGTACAATGTATCTAATCTCCCCTCCACTGTACAATGTAACTAATCTCCCCTCTACTGTACAATGTATCTAATCTCCCCTCCACTGTACAATGTAACTAATCTCCCCTCTACTGTGCAATGAAATTAATCTTCCCTCTACTGTACAATGTAACTAATCTCCCCTCTGCTGTACAATGCAACTAATCTCCCCTCCACTGTGCAATGTATCTAATCTCCCCTCCACTGGACAATGTAACTAATCTTCCCTCCACTGCACAATGTAACGAATGTCCCCTCCACTGTGCAATGTAACTAATCTCCACTCTGCCGTACAATGAAAGTAATCTCCCCTCCACTGTGCAATGTAACTAATCTCCCCTCCACTGTACAATGTAACTAATCTCCCATTTTTCTGTACAATGTAACTAATCCCTATACTGTACAATGTAACTAATCTCCCCTCAACTGTACAATGTAACTAATCTCCCCTCAACTGTACAATGTAACTAATCTCAACTCAACTGTACAATGTAACTAATCTCCCCTTTACTGTACAATGTAACTAATCTCCCCTCTACTTTACAATGCAACTAATCTCCCCTCTACTGTACATTGTAACTAATCTCCCCTCTACTGTACAATGCAACTAATCTCCCCTCTGCCGTGCAATGTAACTAATCTCCACTCTGCCGTACAATGAAAGTAATCACCCCTCTGCCGTACAATGTAACTAATCACCCCTCTACTGTACAATGTAACTCAGCTCCCCTCTACTATACAATGTAATTAATCTCCCCTCAACTGTACAATGCAACTAATCTCCCCTCCACTGTGCAATGTAACTAATCTCCCCTCCACTGTACAATGTATCTAATCTCCCCTCCACTGTACAAAGTATCGAATCTCCCTTCCACTGTGCAATGTAACGAATATCCTCTCCACTGTACAATGTAACTAATCTCCACTCTACTGTACAATGTAGCTAATCCCTATACAGTACAACGTAACTAATCTCCCCTCTGCTGTACAATGTAACTAATCGCCCCTCTACTATACAATGTATCTAATCCCCCCTCTACTGTACAAAGTATCTAATCTCCCTTCCACTGTGCAATGTAACGAATCTCCTCTCCACTGTACAATGTAACTAATCTTCCCCCCTACGGTACAATGTATCTCATCCCTCCTCAACTGTACAATGTATCTAATCGCCCCTCTACTGTACATTGCAACTAATCACACCTCTACTGTACAATGTAACTAATCTCACTTCTACTGTACAATGTATCGAATCTCCCCGCTACTGGACAATGTAAATAATCTCTCCTCTACTTTACAATGCATCTAATCTCCACTCTACTTTACAATGTAACTAATCTCTCCTCGACTGTACAATGTATCCAATCTCCCCTCTACTGTACAATGTAACTAATCTCCCCTCTACTGTACAAAGTATCCAATCTCCCCTCTACTGTACAATGTAACTAATCTTCACTTTACTGTACAAAGTATCTAATCTCCGCTCTACTGTACAATGTAACTAATCTCCCCTCTACTGTACAATGGAACAAATCTCCCCTCTAATGTACAATGTATCGAATCTCCCCTCTACTGTACAATGTAACTAATCTCCCCTCTACTGTACAATGGAACAAATCTCCCCTCTAATGTACAATGTATCGAATCTCCCCTCTACTGTACAATGTGTCGAATCTCACTCTACCGTACAATGTAACTATACTCTCCTCTACTGTACAATTTATCGAATCTCCCCTCTATTGTACAATGTAACTAATCTCCCCTCTACAGTACAATGTATCTAATCTCCCCGCTACTGTACAATGTAACTAATCTCCCTCTACTGTACAATGTATCGAATTTCCCCTCTACTGTACAATGTAACTAATCTCCCCTCCACTGTACAATGTAACTAATCTCCCCTCCACTGTACAATGTAACTTATCTCCCCTCCACTGTACAATGTAACTTATCTCCCCTCCACTGTACAATGTAACTAATCTCTCCTCTACTGTACAATGTATCTAATCTCTCCTCTACTGTACAATGTCTCTAATCTCCCCTCCACTGTACAATGTAACGAATCTCCCTTCTACTGTACAATGCAACTAATCGCTCCTCTACCGCACAATGCAACTAATCTCCACTCTACCGTACAATGTATCTAATCTCCCCTCTACTGTACAAAGGATCGAATCTCCCCTCGACTGTACAATGTAACTAATCTCCCCTCTACTGTACAATGTAACTAATCTCACCTCGACTGTACAATGTAACTAATCTCCCCTCGACTGTACAATGTAACTAATCTCCCCTCTACTGTACAATGTAACTAATCTCCCCTAGACTTTACAATGTATCTAATCTGCTCTCTACTGTACAATGTAACTAATCTCTCCTCTACTGTACAATGCAACTAATCTCCCATCCACTGTACAATGTAACTAATCTCCCCTCTACTGTACAATGTAACTAATCTCCCCTAGACTTTACAATGTATCTAATCTGCTCTCTACTGTACAATGTAACTAATCTCTCCTCTACTGTACAATGCAACTAATCTCCCATCCACTGTACAATGTAACTAATCTCCCCTCTACTGTACAATGTAACTAATCTCTCCTCTACTGTACAATGTAACTAATCTCTCCTCTACTGTACAATGCAACTAATCTCCCATCCACTGTACAATGTAACTAATCTCCCCTCGACTGTACAATGTAACTAATCTCCCCTCTACTGTACAATGTAACTAATCTCCCCTAGACTTTACAATTTATCTAATCTTCCCTCTACTGTACAATGTAACTAATCTCACCTCTACTGTACAACGTATCTAATCTCCCTCTACTGTACAATGTATCTAATCTCCCCTCTGCTGTACAATGCACCTAATCTCCCCTCTGCTGTACAATGCACCTAATCTCCCCTCTACTGTACAATGTAACTAATCTCACCTCCACTGTACAATGTATCTAATCTCCCTTCGACTGTACAATGTAACTAATCTCCACCGAGTGTACAATGTAACTAATCTCACCTCTACTGTACAATGCATCTATTCTCCCCTCTACTGTACAATGTATCGAATCTCCCCTCTACTGTACAATGTAACTAATCTCACCTCCATGGTACAATGTATCTAATCTCCCCTCTACTGTACAATGTATCGAATCTCCCCTCTACTGTACAATGTAACTAATCTCACCTCCATGGTACAATGTATCTAATCTCCCCTCTGCTGTACAATGTAACTAATCTCCCCTCCACTGTACAATGGAACTAATCTCCCCTCCACTGTGCAATGTAACTAATATCCCCTCCACTGTACAATGTATCTAATCTCCCCTCCACTGTACAATGGAACTAATCTCCCATCTCCTGTACAATGTAACTAATCTCCCCTCTACAATACAATGTAATTAAGCTCTCCTCTACTGTACAAAGTAACTAATCTCCCCTCCACTGTACAATGTATCTAATATCCCCTCCACTGTTCAATGTAACTAATCTTCCCTCCACTGTACGATGGAATGAATCGCCCCTCTACTGTACAATGTAACTAACCCCCCACAACTGAACAATGTAACTAATCGCTCCTGAACTGAAGAATGTAGCTAATCTCCCCTCCACTGTACAATGTAACTAATCTCCCCGCCACTGTGCAATGTAACTAATCTCCCCTCCACTGTACAATGTATCGAATCTCCCCTCCACTGTACTGCACAATGTAACGAATGTCCCCTCCACTGTGCAATGTAACGAATCTCCCCACCGCTGCACAATATATCTAATCTCAACTCCACTGTACGATGGAATGAATCTCCCCTCTACTGTAGAATGTAACGAATCTCCCATCTACTATAGAATGTAACTAATCTCCCCTCTACTGTTCAATGTTACTAATCTCCCTTCTACTGTACAATGTATCTAATCTCCCCTCTACTGTAAAATGTAACAAACCTCGCTCCACTGTACAATGTATCTAATTTCCCCTCTACTGTACAATGTAACAAATCTCCCCTCCATTGTGAAATGTAACTAATCTCCCCTCTACTGTACAATGTAACTAATCTCCCCTAGACTTTACAATTTATCTAATCTTCCCTCTACTGTACAATGTAACTAATCTCACCTCTACTGTACAACGTATCTAATCTCCCTCTACTGTACAATGTATCTAATCTCCCCTCTGCTGTACAATGCACCTAATCTCCCCTCTGCTGTACAATGCACCTAATCTCCCCTCTACTGTACAATGTAACTAATCTCACCTCCACTGTACAATGTATCTAATCTCCCTTCGACTGTACAATGTAACTAATCTCCACCGAGTGTACAATGTAACTAATCTCACCTCTACTGTACAATGCATCTATTCTCCCCTCTACTGTACAATGTATCGAATCTCCCCTCTACTGTACAATGTAACTAATCTCACCTCCATGGTACAATGTATCTAATCTCCCCTCTACTGTACAATGTATCGAATCTCCCCTCTACTGTACAATGTAACTAATCTCACCTCCATGGTACAATGTATCTAATCTCCCCTCTGCTGTACAATGTAACTAATCTCCCCTCCACTGTACAATGGAACTAATCTCCCCTCCACTGTGCAATGTAACTAATATCCCCTCCACTGTACAATGTATCTAATCTCCCCTCCACTGTACAATGGAACTAATCTCCCATCTCCTGTACAATGTAACTAATCTCCCCTCTACAATACAATGTAATTAAGCTCTCCTCTACTGTACAAAGTAACTAATCTCCCCTCCACTGTACAATGTATCTAATATCCCCTCCACTGTTCAATGTAACTAATCTTCCCTCCACTGTACGATGGAATGAATCGCCCCTCTACTGTACAATGTAACTAACCCCCCACAACTGAACAATGTAACTAATCGCTCCTGAACTGAAGAATGTAGCTAATCTCCCCTCCACTGTACAATGTAACTAATCTCCCCGCCACTGTGCAATGTAACTAATCTCCCCTCCACTGTACAATGTATCGAATCTCCCCTCCACTGTACTGCACAATGTAACGAATGTCCCCTCCACTGTGCAATGTAACGAATCTCCCCACCGCTGCACAATATATCTAATCTCAACTCCACTGTACGATGGAATGAATCTCCCCTCTACTGTAGAATGTAACGAATCTCCCATCTACTATAGAATGTAACTAATCTCCCCTCTACTGTTCAATGTTACTAATCTCCCTTCTACTGTACAATGTATCTAATCTCCCCTCTACTGTAAAATGTAACAAACCTCGCTCCACTGTACAATGTATCTAATTTCCCCTCTACTGTACAATGTAACAAATCTCCCCTCCATTGTGAAATGCAACTAATCTCCCCTCCACTGTACAATGTATCTAATCTCCCCTCCACTGTACAATGTAACTAATCTCCCCTCTGCTGTACAATGTAACTAATCCCTCTACTGTACAATGTAACTAATCTGCCATCCACTGTACAATGTATCTAATCTCCCCTCCACTGTACAATGTAACTAATCTCCCCTCTACTGTACAATGTAACTAATCCTTCTACTGTACAAAGTAACTAATCCCTCTACTGTACAATGTATCTAATCTCCCCTCCACTGTACAATGTAACTAATCTCCACTCCACTGTACAATGTATCTAATCTCCCCTCCACTGTACAATGTAACTAATCTCCCCTCTACTGTGCAATGAAATTAATCTTCCCTCTACTGTACAATGTAACTAATCTCCCCTCTGCTGTACAATGCAACTAATCTCCCCTCCACTGTGCAATGTATCTAATCTCCCCTCCACTGGACAATGTAACTAATCTTCCCTCCACTGCACAATGTAACGAATGTCCCCTCCACTGTGCAATGTAACTAATCTCCCCTCCACTGTGCAATGTAACTAATCTCCCCTCCACTGTACAATGTATCGAATCTCCCCTCCACTGTACTGCACAATGTAACGAATGTCCCCTCCACTGTGCAATGTAACTAATCTCCCCACCGCTGCACAATATATCTAATCTCAACTCCACTGTACGATGGAATGAATCTCCCCTCTACTGTAGAATGTAACTAATCTCCCCTCTACTATAGAATGTAACCAATCTCCCCAGTACTGTTCAATGTAACTAATCTCCCTTCTACTGTACAATGTATCTAATCTCCCGCTACTGTAAAATGTAACAAACCTCGCTCCACTGTACAATGTATCTAATCTCCCCTCTACTGTACAATGTAACTAATCCCTATTCTGTACAATGTAACTAATCTCCCCTCAACTGTACAATGTAATTAATCTCCCCTCTACTGTACAATGTAACTAATCTCAACTCAACTGTACAATGTAACTAATCTCCCCTTTACTGTACAATGTAACTAATCTCCCCTCTACTTTACAATGCAACTAATCTCCCCTCGACTGTACAATGCAACTAATCTCCCCTCTGCCGTGCAATGTAACTAATCTCCACTCTGCCGTACAATGAAAGTAATCACCCCTCTGCCGTACAATGTAACTAATCACCCCTCTACTGTACAATGTAACTCAGCTCCCCTCTACTATACAATGTAATTAATCTCCCCTCTACTGTACAATGCAACTAATCTCCCCTCCACTGTGCAATGTAACTAATCTCCCCTCCACTGTACAATGTATCTAATCTCCCCTCCACTGTACAAAGTATCGAATCTCCCTTCCACTGTGCAATGTAACGAATATCCTCTCCACTGTACAATGTAACTAATCTCCACTCTACTGTACAATGTAGCTAATCCCTATACAGTACAACGTAACTAATCTCCTCTCTACTGTACAATGTAGCTAATCCCTATACAGTACAATGTAACTAATCGCCCCTCTACTATACAATGTATCTAATCCCCCCTCTACTGTACAAAGTATCTAATCTCCCTTCCACTGTGCAATGTAACGAATCTCCTCTCCACTGTACAATGTAACTAATCTTCCCTCCACTGTCCAATGTATCTAATATCTCCTCTACTATACAATGTATCTAATCCCCCCTCTATTGTACAATGTAACTAATCGACCCTCTATTGTACAATGTAACTAATCGCCCCTCTACTGTACAATGTAACAAACCTTCCCTCTAATGTACAATGTATCTAATCTCCCCTCTACTGTACAATGTGTCGAATCTCGCTCTGCCGTACAATGTAACTAATCTCCCCTCTACCGTACAATGTATCGAATCTCCCCTCAACTGTACAATGTATCTAATCTCACCTCTACTGTACAATGAAACTAATCTCTCTACTGTACAATTTATCTAATCTCCCCTCTAATGTACAATGTAACTAATCTTCCCTCTACAGTACAATGTATCTAATATCCCCGCTACTGTACAATGTATCGAATTTCCCCTCTACTGTACAATGTAACTAATCTCCCCTCCACTGTACAATGTAACTAATCTCCCCTCCACTGTACAATGTAACTTATCTCCCCTCCACTGTACAATGTAACTTATCTCCCCTCCACTGTACAATGTAACTAATCTCTCCTCTACTGTACAATGTATCTAATCTCTCCTCTACTGTACAATGTAACGAATCTCCCTTCTACTGTACAATGCAACTAATCGCTCCTCTACCACACACTGTAACTAATCTCCACTCTACCGTACAATGTATCTAATCTCCCCTCTACTGTACAATGTAACTAATCTCACCTCTACTGTACAATGTAACTAATCTCCCCTCTACTGTACAATGTAACTAATCTCACCTCTACTGTACAATGTAACTAATCTTCCCTCTACTGTACAATGTAACGAATCTCCCCATCACTGTACAATGTAACTAATCTCCCCTCTACTTTACAATGTAACTAATCTGCTCTCTACTGTACAATGTAACTAATCTCTCCTCTACTGTACAAAGGATCGAATCTCCCCTCGACTGGACAATGTAACTAATCTCCCCTCTACTGTACAATGCAACTAATCTCCCATCCACTGTACAATTTATCTAATCTTCCCTCTACTGTACAATGTAACTAATCTCACCTCCACTGTACAATGTATCTAATCTACCTTCGACTGTACAATGTAACTAATCTCCACCGAGTGTACAATGCATCTAATCTCCCCTCTACTGTACAATGTACCTAATCTCCCCTCTACTGTACAATGTAACTAATCTCACCTCCATGGTACAATGTATCTAATCTCCCCTCTACTGTACAATGTAACTAATCTCCCCTCCACTGTACAATTTATCTAATCCCCCCTCCACTGTACAATGTAACTAATCTCCCCTCCACTGTACAATGGAACTAATCTCCCCTCCACTGTGCAATGTAACTAATATCCCCTCCACTGTACAATGTATCTAATCTCCCCTCCACTGTACAATGGAACTAATCTCCCATCTCCTGTACAATGTAACTAATCTCCCCTCTACAATACAATGTAATTAAGCTCTCCTCTACTGTACAAAGTAACTAATCTCCCCTCCACTGTACAATGTATCTAATATCCCCTCCACTGTTCAATGTAACTAATCTTCCCTCCACTGTACGATGGAATGAATCGCCCCTCTACTGTACAATGTAACTAATCCCCCCACAACTGAACAATGTAACTAATCGCTCCTGAACTGAAGAATGTAGCTAATCTCCCCTCCACTGTACAATGTAACTAATCTCCCCGCCACTGTGCAATGTAACTAATCTCCCCTCCACTGTACAATGTATCGAATCTCCCCTCCACTGTACTGCACAATGTAACGAATGTCCCCTCCACTGTGCAATGTAACGAATCTCCCCACCGCTGCACAATATATCTAATCTCAACTCCACTGTACGATGGAATGAATCTCCCCTCTACTGTAGAATGTAACGAATCTCCCATCTACTATAGAATGTAACTAATCTCCCCTCTACTGTTCAATGTTACTAATCTCCCTTCTACTGTACAATGTATCTAATCTCCCCTCTACTGTAAAATGTAACAAACCTCGCTCCACTGTACAATGTATCTAATTTCCCCTCTACTGTACAATGTAACTAATCCCTATACTGTACAATGTAACAAATCTCCCCTCCACTGTGAAATGCAACTAATCTCCCCTCCACTGTACAATGTATCTAATCTCCCCTCCACTGTACAATGTAACTAATCTCCCCTCTGCTGTACAATGTAACTAATCCCTCTACTGTACAATGTAACTAATCTGCCATCCACTGTACAATGTATCTAATCTCCCCTCCACTGTACAATGTAACTAATCTCCCCTCTACTGTACAATGTAACTAATCCTTCTACTGTACAAAGTAACTAATCCCTCTACTGTACAATGTATCTAATCTCCCCTCCACTGTACAATGTAACTAATCTCCCCTCTACTGTGCAATGAAATTAATCTTCCCTCTACTGTACAATGTAACTAATCTCCCCTCTGCTGTACAATGCAACTAATCTCCCCTCCACTGTGCAATGTATCTAATCTCCCCTCCACTGGACAATGTAACTAATCTTCCCTCCACTGCACAATGTAACGAATGTCCCCTCCACTGTGCAATGTAACTAATGTCCCCTCCACTGTGCAATGTAACTAATCTCCCCTCCACTGTACAATGTATCGAATCTCCCCTCCACTGTACTGCACAATGTAACGAATGTCCCCTCCACTGTGCAATGTAACTAATCTCCCCACCGCTGCACAATATATCTAATCTCAACTCCACTGTACGATGGAATGAATCTCCCCTCTACTGTAGAATGTAACTAATCTCCCCTCTACTATAGAATGTAACCAATCTCCCCAGTACTGTTCAATGTAACTAATCTCCCTTCTACTGTACAATGTATCTAATCTCCCGCTACTGTAAAATGTAACAAACCTCGCTCCACTGTACAATGTATCTAATCTCCCCTCTACTGTACAATGTAACTAATCCCTATTCTGTACAATGTAACTAATCTCCCCTCAACTGTACAATGTAATTAATCTCCCCTCTACTGTACAATGTAACTAATCTCAACTCAACTGTACAATGTAACTAATCTCCCCTTTACTGTACAATGTAACTAATCTCCCCTCTACTTTACAATGCAACTAATCTCCCCTCTACTGTACAATGCAACTAATCTCCCCTCTGCCGTGCAATGTAACTAATCTCCACTCTGCCGTACAATGAAAGTAATCACCCCTCTGCCGTACAATGTAACTAATCACCCCTCTACTGTACAATGTAACTCAGCTCCCCTCTACTATACAATGTAATTAATCTCCCCTCTACTGTACAATGCAACTAATCTCCCCTCCACTGTGCAATGTAACTAATCTCCCCTCCACTGCACAATGTATCTAATCTCCCCTCCACTGTACAAAGTATCGAATCTCCCTTCCACTGTGCAATGTAACGAATATCCTCTCCACTGTACAATGTAACTAATCTCCACTCTACTGTACAATGTAGCTAATCCCTATACAGTACAATGTAACTAATCTCCTCTCTACTGTACAATGTAGCTAATCCCTATACAGTACAATGTAACTAATCGCCCCTCTACTATACAATGTATCTAATCCCCCCTCTACTGTACAAAGTATCTAATCTCCCTTCCACTGTGCAATGTAACGAATCTCCTCTCCACTGTACAATGTAACTAATCTTCCCTCCACTGTCCAATGTATCTAATATCTCCTCTACTATACAATGTATCTAATCCCCCCTCTACTGTACAATGTAACTAATCGACCCTCTATTGTACAATGTAACTAATCGCCCCTCTACTGTACAATGTAACAAACCTTCCCTCTAATGTACAATGTATCTAATCTCCCCTCTACTGTACAATGTGTCGAATCTCGCTCTGCCGTACAATGTAACTAATCTCCCCTCTACCGTACAATGTATCTAATCTCCCCTCAACTGTACAATGTATCTAATCTCACCTCTACTGTACAATGAAACTAATCTCTCTACTGTACAATTTATCTAATCTCCCCTCTAATGTACAATGTAACTAATCTTCCCTCTACAGTACAATGTATCTAATATCCCCGCTACTGTACAATGTATCGAATTTCCCCTCTACTGTACAATGTAACTAATCTCCCCTCCACTGTACAATGTAACTAATCTCCCCTCCACTGTACAATGTAACTTATCTCCCCTCCACTGTACAATGTAACTTATCTCCCCTCCACTGTACAATGTAACTAATCTCTCCTCTACTGTACAATGTATCTAATCTCTCCTCTACTGTACAATGTCTCTAATCTCCCCTCTACTGTACAATGTAACGAATCTCCCTTCTACTGTACAATGCAACTAATCGCTCCTCTACCACACACTGTAACTAATCTCCACTCTACCGTACAATGTATCTAATCTCCCCTCTACTGTACAAAGGATCGAATCTCCCCTCGACTGTACAATGTAACTAATCTCCCCTCTACTGTACAATGTAACTAATCTCCCCACTACTGTACAATGTAACTAATCTCACCTCTACTGTACAATGTAACTAATCTCACCTCTACTGTACAATGTAACTAATCTCTCCTCTACTGTACAAAGGATCGAATCTCCCCTCGACTGTACAATGTAACTAATCTCACCTCTACTGTACAATGTAACTAATCTCCCCTCTACTGTACAATGTAACTAATCTCACCTCTACTGTACAATGTAACTAATCTCCCCTCTACTGTACAATGTAACTAATCTCCCCATCACTGTACAATGTAACTAATCTCCCCTCTACTGTACAATGTAACTAATCTCTCCTCTACTGTACAAAGGATCGAATCTCCCCTCGACTGTACAATGTAACTAATCTCCCCACGACTGTACAATGTAACTAATCTCCCCTCTACTGTACAATGTATTTAATCACCCCTCCACCATACAATGTATCTAATCTCCCCACTACTGTACAATGTGTCGAATCTCGCTCTACCGTACAATGCATCTAATCTCCCCTCTACTGTACAATGCAACTAATCTTCCATCCACTGTACAATTTATCTAATCTTCCCTCTACTGTACAATGTAACTAATCTCACCTCTACTGTACAACGTATCTAATCTCCCTCTACTGTACAATGTAACTAATCTCCCCTCCAATATACAATGTAACTAATCTCCCCTCTACTGTACAATGTATCTAATCTTCCCTCTGCTGTACAATGCACCTAATCTCCCCTCTACCGTACAATGTAACTAATCTCCCCTCCACTGTACAATGTATCTAATCTCCCCTCCACTGTACAAAGTATCGAATCTCCCTTCCACTGTGCAATGTAACGAATATCCTCTCCACTGTACAATGTAACTAATCTCCACTCTACTGTACAATGTAGCTAATCCCTATACAGTACAACGTAACTAATCTCCCCTCTACTGTACAATGTAACAAACCTCGCTCCACTGTACAATGTATCTAATTTCCCCTCTACTGTACAATGTAACCAATCCCTATACTGTACAATGTAACAAATCTCCCCTCCACTGTGAAATGCAACTAATCTCCCCTCCACTGTACAATGTATCTAATCTCCCCTCCACTGTACAATGTAACTAATCTCCCCTCTGCTGTACAATGTAACTAATCCCTCTACTGTACAATGTAACTAATCTGCCATCCACTGTTCAATGTATCTAATCTCCCCTCCACTGTACAATGTAACTAATCTCCCCTCTACTGTACAATGTAACTAATCCTTCTACTGTACAAAGTAACTAATCCCTCTACTGTACAATGTATCTAATCTCCCCTCCACTGTACAATGTAACTAATCTCCACTCCACTGTACAATGTATCTAATCTCCCCTCCACTGTACAATGTAACTAATCTCCCCTCTACTGTACAATGTATCTAATCTCCCCTCCACTGTACAATGTAACTAATCTCCCCTCTACTGTGCAATGAAATTAATCTTCCCTCTACTGTACAATGTAACTAATCTCCCCTCTGCTGTACAATGCAACTAATCTCCCCTCCACTGTGCAATGTATCTAATCTCCCCTCCACTGGACAATGTAACTAATCTTCCCTCCACTGCACAATGTAACGAATGTCCCCTCCACTGTGCAATGTAACTAATCTCCACTCTGCCGTACAATGAAAGTAATCTCCCCTCCACTGTGCAATGTAACTAATCTCCCCTCCACTGTACAATGTAACTAATCTCCCATTTTTCTGTACAATGTAACTAATCCCTATACTGTACAATGTAACTAATCTCCCCTCAACTGTACAATGTAACTAATCTCCCCTCAACTGTACAATGTAACTAATCTCAACTCAACTGTACAATGTAACTAATCTCCCCTTTACTGTACAATGTAACTAATCTCCCCTCTACTTTACAATGCAACTAATCTCCCCTCTACTGTACATTGTAACTAATCTCCCCTCTACTGTACAATGCAACTAATCTCCCCTCTGCCGTACAATGAAAGTAATCACCCCTCTGCCGTACAATGTAACTAATCACCCCTCTACTGTACAATGTAACTCAGCTCCCCTCTACTGTACAATGCAACTAATCTCCCCTCCACTGTGCAATGTAACTAATCTCCCCTCCACTGTACAATGTATCTAATCTCCCCTCCACTGTACAAAGTATCGAATCTCCCTTCCACTGTGCAATGTAACGAATATCCTCTCCACTGTACAATGTAACTAATCTCCCCTCTACTGTACAATGTAGCTAATCCCTATACAGTACAACGTAACTAATCTCCCCTCTGCTGTACAATGTAGCTAATCCCTATACAGTACAATGTAACTAATCGCCCCTCTACTATACAATGTATCTAATCCCCCCTCTACTGTACAAAGTATCTAATCTCCCTTCCACTGTGCAATGTAACGAATCTCCTCTCCACTGTACAATGTAACTAATCTTCCCTCCACTGTCCAATGTATCTAATATCTCCTCTACTATACAATGTATCTAATCCCCCCTCTACTGTACAATGTAACTAATCGACCCTCTAATGTACAATGTATCTAATCTCCCCTCTACTGTACAATGTGTCGAATCTCGCTCTGCCGTACAATGTAACTAATCTCCCCTCTACCATACAATGTATCTAATCTCCCCTCAACTGTACAATGTATCTAATCTCACTTCTACTGTACAATGAAACTAATCTCTCTACTGTACAATTTATCTAATCTCCCCTCTACTGTACAATGTAACGAATCTCCCCTCTACTGTACAATGTAATTAATCGCTCCTCTACTGTACAATGTAACTAATCTCCCCTCTACTGTACAATGTAACTAATGTCCCCTCTACTGTACAATGCATCGAATCTCCCCTCTACTGTACAATGTAAAGAATCTCCCCTCTACTGCACAATGTAACTAATCACCCCTCAACTGTACAATGTAACTAATCTCTGCTCTACTGTACAATGTATGTAATCTCTCCTCTACTGTACAAGGTATCTAATCTCCCCTCCCACTGTACAATGTAACTAATCTCCCCACCACTGTACAATGTAACTAATCTCCCCCCTACGGTACAATGTATCTCATCCCTCCTCAACTGTACAATGTATCTAATCGCCCCTCTACTGTACATTGCAACTAATCACACCTCTACTGTACAATGTAACTAATCTCACTTCTACTGTACAATGTATCGAATCTCCCCGCTACTGGACAATGTAAATAATCTCTCCTCTACTTTACAATGCATCTAATCTCCACTCTACTTTACAATGTAACTAATCTCTCCTCGACTGTACAATGTATCCAATCTCCCCTCTACTGTACAATGTAACTAATCTCCCCTCTACTGTACAAAGTATCTAATCTCCCCTCTACTGTACAATGTAACTAATCTTCACTTTACTGTACAAAGTATCTAATCTCCGCTCTACTGTACAATGTAACTAATCTCCCCTCTACTGTACAATGGAACAAATCTCCCCTCTAATGTACAATGTATCGAATCTCCCCTCTACTGTACAATGTAACTAATCTCCCCTCTACTGTACAATGGAACAAATCTCCCCTCTAATGTACAATGTATCGAATCTCCCCTCTACTGTACAATGTGTCGAATCTCACTCTACCGTACAATGTAACTATACTCTCCTCTACTGTACAATTTATCGAATCTCCCCTCTATTGTACAATGTAACTAATCTCCCCTCTACAGTACAATGTATCTAATCTCCCCGCTACTGTACAATGTAACTAATCTCCCTCTACTGTACAATGTATCGAATTTCCCCTCTACTGTACAATGTAACTAATCTCCCCTCCACTGTACAATGTAACTAATCTCCCCTCCACTGTACAATGTAACTTATCTCCCCTCCACTGTACAATGTAACTTATCTCCCCTCCACTGTACAATGTAACTAATCTCTCCTCTACTGTACAATGTATCTAATCTCTCCTCTACTGTACAATGTCTCTAATCTCCCCTCCACTGTACAATGTAACGAATCTCCCTTCTACTGTACAATGCAACTAATCGCTCCTCTACCGCACAATGCAACTAATCTCCACTCTACCGTACAATGTATCTAATCTCCCCTCTACTGTACAAAGGATCGAATCTCCCCTCGACTGTACAATGTAACTAATCTCCCCTCTACTGTACAATGTAACTAATCTCACCTCGACTGTACAATGTAACTAATCTCCCCTCGACTGTACAATGTAACTAATCTCCCCTCTACTGTACAATGTAACTAATCTCCCCTAGACTTTACAATGTATCTAATCTGCTCTCTACTGTACAATGTAACTAATCTCTCCTCTACTGTACAATGCAACTAATCTCCCATCCACTGTACAATGTAACTAATCTCCCCTCTACTGTACAATGTAACTAATCTCCCCTAGACTTTACAATGTATCTAATCTGCTCTCTACTGTACAATGTAACTAATCTCTCCTCTACTGTACAATGCAACTAATCTCCCATCCACTGTACAATGTAACTAATCTCCCCTCTACTGTACAATGTAACTAATCTCTCCTCTACTGTACAATGTAACTAATCTCTCCTCTACTGTACAATGCAACTAATCTCCCATCCACTGTACAATGTAACTAATCTCCCCTCGACTGTACAATGTAACTAATCTCCCCTCTACTGTACAATGTAACTAATCTCCCCTAGGCTTTACAATTTATCTAATCTTCCCTCTACTGTACAATGTAACTAATCTCACCTCTACTGTACAACGTATCTAATCTCCCTCTACTGTACAATGTATCTAATCTCCCCTCTGCTGTACAATGCACCTAATCTCCCCTCTGCTGTACAATGCACCTAATCTCCCCTCTACTGTACAATGTAACTAATCTCACCTCCACTGTACAATGTATCTAATCTACCTTCGACTGTACAATGTAACTAATCTCCACCGAGTGTACAATGTAACTAATCTCACCTCTACTGTACAATGCATCTAATCTCCCCTCTACTGTACAATGTATCGAATCTCCCCTCTACTGTACAATGTAACTAATCTCACCTCCATGGTACAATGTATCTAATCTCCCCTCTACTGTACAATGTATCGAATCTCCCCTCTACTGTACAATGTAACTAATCTCACCTCCATGGTACAATGTATCTAATCTCCCCTCTACTGTACAATGTAACTAATCTCCCCTCCACTGTACAATGGAACTAATCTCCCCTCCACTGTGCAATGTAACTAATATCCCCTCCACTGTACAATGTATCTAATCTCCCCTCCACTGTACAATGGAACTAATCTCCCATCTCCTGTACAATGTAACTAATCTCCCCTCTACAATACAATGTAATTAAGCTCTCCTCTACTGTACAAAGTAACTAATCTCCCCTCCACTGTACAATGTATCTAATATCCCCTCCACTGTTCAATGTAACTAATCTTCCCTCCACTGTACGATGGAATGAATCGCCCCTCTACTGTACAATGTAACTAATCCCCCCACAACTGAACAATGTAACTAATCGCTCCTGAACTGAAGAATGTAGCTAATCTCCCCTCCACTGTACAATGTAACTAATCTCCCCGCCACTGTGCAATGTAACTAATCTCCCCTCCACTGTACAATGTATCGAATCTCCCCTCCACTGTACTGCACAATGTAACGAATGTCCCCTCCACTGTGCAATGTAACGAATCTCCCCACCGCTGCACAATATATCTAATCTCAACTCCACTGTACGATGGAATGAATCTCCCCTCTACTGTAGAATGTAACGAATCTCCCATCTACTATAGAATGTAACTAATCTCCCCTCTACTGTTCAATGTTACTAATCTCCCTTCTACTGTACAATGTATCTAATCTCCCCTCTACTGTAAAATGTAACAAACCTCGCTCCACTGTACAATGTATCTAATTTCCCCTCTACTGTACAATGTAACTAATCCCTATACTGTACAATGTAACAAATCTCCCCTCCACTGTGAAATGCAACTAATCTCCCCTCCACTGTACAATGTATCTAATCTCCCCTCCACTGTACAATGTAACTAATCTCCCCTCTGCTGTACAATGTAACTAATCCCTCTACTGTACAATGTAACTAATCTGCCATCCACTGTACAATGTATCTAATCTCCCCTCCACTGTACAATGTAACTAATCTCCCCTCTACTGTACAATGTAACTAATCCTTCTACTGTACAAAGTAACTAATCCCTCTACTGTACAATGTATCTAATCTCCCCTCCACTGTACAATGTAACTAATCTCCACTCCACTGTACAATGTATCTAATCTCCGCTCCACTGTACAATGTAACTAATCTCCCCTCTACTGTACAATGTATCTAATCTCCCCTCCACTGTACAATGTAACTAATCTCCCCTCTACTGTGCAATGAATTTAATCTTCCCTCTACTGTACAATGTAACTAATCTCCCCTCTGCTGTACAATGCAACTAATCTCCCCTCCACTGTGCAATGTATCTAATCTCCCCTCCACTGGACAATGTAACTAATCTTCCCTCCACTGCACAATGTAACGAATGTCCCCTCCACTGTGCAATGTAACTAATCTCCCCTCCACTGTGCAATGTAACTAATCTCCCCTCCACTGTACAATGTATCGAATCTCCCCTCCACTGTACTGCACAATGTAACGAATGTCCCCTCCACTGTGCAATGTAACTAATCTCCCCACCGCTGCACAATATATCTAATCTCAACTCCACTGTACGATGGAATGAATCTCCCCTCTACTGTAGAATGTAACTAATCTCCCCTCTACTATAGAATGTAACCAATCTCCCCAGTACTGTTCAATGTAACTAATCTCCCTTCTACTGTACAATGTATCTAATCTCCCGCTACTGTAAAATGTAACAAACCTCGCTCCACTGTACAATGTATCTAATCTCCCCTCTACTGTACAATGTAACTAATCCCTATTCTGTACAATGTAACTAATCTCCCCTCAACTGTACAATGTAATTAATCTCCCCTCTACTGTACAATGTAACTAATCTCAACTCAACTGTACAATGTAACTAATCTCCCCTTTACTGTACAATGTAACTAATCTCCTATCTACTTTACAATGCAACTAATCTCCCCTCGACTGTACAATGCAACTAATCTCCCCTCTGCCGTGCAATGTAACTAATCTCCACTCTGCCGTACAATGAAAGTAATCACCCCTCTGCCGTACAATGTAACTAATCACCCCTCTACTGTACAATGTAACTCAGCTCCCCTCTACTATACAATGTAATTAATCTCCCCTCTACTGTACAATGCAACTAATCTCCCCTCCACTGTGCAATGTAACTAATCTCCCCTCCACTGTACAATGTATCTAATCTCCCCTCCACTGTACAAAGTATCGAATCTCCCTTCCACTGTGCAATGTAACGAATATCCTCTCCACTGTACAATGTAACTAATCTCCACTCTACTGTACAATGTAGCTAATCCCTATACAGTACAATGTAACTAATCTCCCCTCTACTGTACAATGTAACTAATCTCAACTCAACTGTACAATGTAACTAATCTCCCCTTTACTGTACAATGTAACTAATCTCCCCTCCACTGTACATTGTAACTAATCTCCCCTCTACTGTACAATGCAACTAATCTCCCCTCTGCCGTGCAATGTAACTAATCTCCACTCTGCCGTACAATGAAAGTAATCACCCCTCTGCCGTACAATGTAACTAATCACCCCTCTACTGTACAAAGTAACTCAGCTCCCCTCTACTATACAATGTAATTAATCTCCCCTCTACTGTACAATGCAACTAATCTCCTCTCCACTGTGCAATGTAACTAATCTCCCCTCCACTGTACAATGTATCTAATCTCCACTCTACTGTACAATGTAGCTAATCCCTATACAGTACAACGTAACTAATCTCCCCTCTACTGTACAATGTAGCTAATCCCTATACAGTACAATGTAACTAATCGCCCCTCTACCATACAATGTATCTAATCCCCCCTCTACTGTAAAAAGTATCTAATCTCCCTTCCACTGTGCAATGTAACGAATCTCCTCTCCACTGTACAATGTAACTAATCTTCCCTCCACTGTCCAATGTATCTAATATCTCCTCTACTATACAATGTATCTAATCCCCCCTCTACTGTACAATGTAACTAATCGACCCTCTATTGTACAATGTAACTAATCGCCCCTCTACTGTACAATGTAACAAACCTTCCCTCTAATGTACAATGTATCTAATCTCCCCTCTACTGTACAATGTGTCGAATCTCGCTCTGCCGTACAATGTAACTAATCTCCCCTCTACCGTACAATGTATCTAATCTCCCCTCAACTGTACAATGTATCTAATCTCACCTCTACTGGACAATGAAACTAATCTCTCTACTGTACAATTTATCTAATCTCCCCTCTATTGTACAATGTAACTAATCGCCCCTCTACTGTACAATGTAACTATTCGGCCCACTACTATACAATGTAACTAATCTCCCCTCTACAGTACAATGTATCTAATATCCCCGCTACTGTACAATGTATCGATTCTCTCCTCTACTGTACAATGTAACTTATCTCCCCTCTACTGTACAATGTAACTAATGTCGCCTCTACTGTACAATATAACTAATCTCCCCTCTACTGTACAATGTAACGAATCTCCCCTCTACCGTGCAATGTAACTAATCGCTCCTCTACTGTACAATGTAACGTTTCTCCCCTCTACTGTACAATGTAACTAATGTCCCCTCTACTGTACAATATAACTAATCTCCCCTCTACTGTACAATGCATCGAATCTCTCCTCTACTGTACAAGGTATCTAATCTCCCCTCCCACTGTACAATGTAACTAATCTCCCCACCACTGTACAATGTAACTAATCTCCCCTCCACTGTACAATGTAACTAATCTCCCCCCTACGGTACAATGTATCTCATCTCTCCTCAACTGTACAATGTATCTAATCTCCCCTCTACTGTACAATGCAACTAATCACACCTCTACTGTACAATGTAACTAATCTCACCTCTACTGTACAATGTATCGAATCTCCCCGCTACTGTACAATGTATCTAATCTCCACTCTACTTTACAATGTAACTAATCTCCCCTCGACTGTACAATGTATCCAATCTCCCCTCTACTGTACAATGTAACGAATCTCCCTTCTACTGTACAATGCAACTAATCGCTCCTCTACCGCACACTGTAACTAATCTCCACTCTACCGTACAAAGGATCGAATCTCCCCTCGACTGTACAATGTAACTAATCTCCCCTCTACTGTACAATGTAACTAATCTCCCCACTACTGTACAATGTAACTAATCTCACCTCTACTGTACAATGGAACAAATCTCCCCTCTAATGTACAATGTATCTAATCTCCCCTCTACTGTACAATGTGTCGAATCTCACTACCGTACAATGTAACTATACTCTCTACTGTACAATTTATCGAATCTCCCCTCTATTGTACAATGTAACTAATCTCCCCTCTACTGTACAATGTATCCAATCTCCCCTCTACTGTACAATGTAACTAATCGGCCCGCTACTGTACAATGTAACTAATCTCCCCTCTACAGTACAATGTATCTAATCTCCCCGCTACTGTACAATGTAACTAATCTCCCTCTACTGTACAATGTATCGAATTTCCCCTCTACTGTACAATGTAACTAATCTCCCCTCCACTGTACAATGTAACTTATCTCCCTTCCACTGTACAATGTAACTTATCTCCCCTCCACTGTACAATGTAACTAATCTCTCCTCTACTGTACAATGTATCTAATCTCTCCTCTACTGTACAATGTCTCTAATCTCCCCTCTACTGTACAATGTAACGAATCTCCCTTCTACTGTACAATGCAACGAATCTCCCTTCTACTGTACAATGCAACGAATCTCCCTTCTACTGTACAATGCAACTAATCGCTCCTCTACCGCACACTGTAACTAATCTCCACTCTACCGTACAATGTATCTAATCTCCCCTCTACTGTACAAAGGATCGAATCTCCCCTCGACTGTACAATGTAACTAATCTCCCCTCTACTGTACAATGTAACTAATCTCCCCACTACTGTACAATGTAACTAATCTCACCTCGACTGTACAATGTAACTAATCTCTCCTCTACTGTACAAAGGATCGAATCTCCCCTCGACTGTACAATGTAACGAATCTCACCTCTACTATACAATGTAACTAATCTCCCCTCTACTGTACAATGTAACTAATCTCAGCTCTACTGTACAATGTAACTAATCTCCCCTCTACTGTACAATGTAACTAATCTCCCCATCACTGTACAATGTAACTAATCTCCCCTCGACTTTACAATGTATCTAATCTGCTCTCGACTGTACAATGTAACTAATCTCTCCTCTACTGTACAATGTATTTAATCACCCCTCCACCATACAATGTATCTAATCTCCCCACTACTGTACAATGTGTCGAATCTCGCTCTACCGTACAATGCATCTAATCTCCCCTCTATTGTACAATGCAACTAATCTTCCATCCACTGTACAATTTATCTAATCTTCCCTCTACTGTACAATGTAACTAATCTCACCTCTACTGTACAACGTATCTAATCTCCCTCTACTGTACAATGTAACTAATCTCCCCTCCAATGTACAATGTAACTAATCTCCCCTCTACTGTACAATGTATCTAATCTCCCCTCTGCTGTACAATGCACCTAATCTCCCCTCTACTGTACAATGTAACTAATCTCACCTCCACTGTACAATGTATCTAATCTACCTTCGACTGTACAATGTAACTAATCTCCCCCGAGTGTACAATGTAACTAATCTCACCTCTACTGTACAATGTAACTAATCGCCCCTCTACTGTACAATGTAACTAATCTCCCCTCTACTGTACAATGTAACTAATCTCCCCTCCACTGTACAATGTAACTAATCTCCCCTCTACTGTACAATGTAACTAATCTCCCCTCCACTGTACAATGCAACAAATGTCCCCTTCACTGTACAATGTAACGAATCTCCCCTCTACTGTACATTGTAACGAATCACCCCTCTACTGTACAATGTAACTAATCTCCACTCTGCAGTATGATGTAACTAATCTCCACTCTGCTGTACAATGAAAGTAATCACCCCTCTGCCGTACAATGTAACTAATCACCCCTCTACTGTACAATGTAACTAAGCTCCCCTCTACTTTACAATGTAATTAATCTCCCCTCTACTGTACAATGCAACTAATCTCCTCTCCACTGTACAATGTATCTAATCTCCTCTCCACTGTACAATGTAACTAATCTCCACTCTACTGTACAATGTAGCTAATCCCTATACAGTACAATGTAACTAATCTCCCCTCTACTGTACAATGTAGCTAATCTCCCCTCCACTGGACAATGTAACTAATCTTCCCTCCACTGCACAATGTAACGAATGCCCCCTCCACTGTCCAATGTAACCCCTCCCCTCTACTGTAAAATGTAACAAACCTCACTCCACTGTACAATGTAACTGATCTCCCCTCAACTGTACAATGTAACTAATCTCCCCTCCACTGTACAATGTAACTAATCTCCCCTCCACTGTTCAATGTAACTAATCGCCCCTCTACTGTACAATGTAACTAATCTCCCCTCTACAGTACAATGTAACGAATCTCCCCTCCAATGTACAATGTAAATCTAATCTCCCTCTACTGTACAATGTAACTCATCCCTCTACTGTACAATGTAACTCATCCCTCTACTGTACAATTTATCTAATCTCCCCTCCACTGTACAATGTATCTAATCTCTCCTCCACTGTACAATGTAACTAATCACCCCTCGACTGTACAATGTATCTAATCTCCCCTCCACTGTACAATGTAACTAATCTCCCCTCCACTGTACAATGTATCTAATCGCCCCTCTACTGTACAATGGAACAAATCTCCCCTCTACTGTCCAATTTATCTAATCTCCCCTCCACTGTACAATGTAACTAATCACCCCTCTACTGTACAATGTATCTAATCTCCCCTCCACTGTACAATGTATCTAATCTCCCCTCTACTGTACAATGTAACTAATCTCCCCTCGACTGTACAATGTAACTAATCTCCCCTCTACTGTACAATGTAACTAATCTCCCCTAGACTTTACAATGTATCTAATCTGCTCTCTACTGTACAATGTAACTAATCTCTCCTCTACTGTACAATGCAACTAATCTCCCATCCACTGTACAATGTAACTAATCTCCCCTCTACTGTACAATGTAACTAATCTCCCCTAGACTTTACAATGTATCTAATCTGCTCTCTACTGTACAATGTAACTAATCTCTCCTCTACTGTACAATGCAACTAATCTCCCATCCACTGTACAATGTAACTAATCTCCCCTCTACTGTACAATGTAACTAATCTCTCCTCTACTGTACAATGTAACTAATCTCTCCTCTACTGTACAATGCAACTAATCTCCCATCCACTGTACAATGTAACTAATCTCCCCTCGACTGTACAATGTAACTAATCTCCCCTCTACTGTACAATGTAACTAATCTCCCCTAGGCTTTACAATTTATCTAATCTTCCCTCTACTGTACAATGTAACTAATCTCACCTCTACTGTACAACGTATCTAATCTCCCTCTACTGTACAATGTATCTAATCTCCCCTCTGCTGTACAATGCACCTAATCTCCCCTCTGCTGTACAATGCACCTAATCTCCCCTCTACTGTACAATGTAACTAATCTCACCTCCACTGTACAATGTATCTAATCTACCTTCGACTGTACAATGTAACTAATCTCCACCGAGTGTACAATGTAACTAATCTCACCTCTACTGTACAATGCATCTAATCTCCCCTCTACTGTACAATGTATCGAATCTCCCCTCTACTGTACAATGTAACTAATCTCACCTCCATGGTACAATGTATCTAATCTCCCCTCTACTGTACAATGTATCGAATCTCCCCTCTACTGTACAATGTAACTAATCTCACCTCCATGGTACAATGTATCTAATCTCCCCTCTACTGTACAATGTAACTAATCTCCCCTCCACTGTACAATGGAACTAATCTCCCCTCCACTGTGCAATGTAACTAATATCCCCTCCACTGTACAATGTATCTAATCTCCCCTCCACTGTACAATGGAACTAATCTCCCATCTCCTGTACAATGTAACTAATCTCCCCTCTACAATACAATGTAATTAAGCTCTCCTCTACTGTACAAAGTAACTAATCTCCCCTCCACTGTACAATGTATCTAATATCCCCTCCACTGTTCAATGTAACTAATCTTCCCTCCACTGTACGATGGAATGAATCGCCCCTCTACTGTACAATGTAACTAATCCCCCCACAACTGAACAATGTAACTAATCGCTCCTGAACTGAAGAATGTAGCTAATCTCCCCTCCACTGTACAATGTAACTAATCTCCCCGCCACTGTGCAATGTAACTAATCTCCCCTCCACTGTACAATGTATCGAATCTCCCCTCCACTGTACTGCACAATGTAACGAATGTCCCCTCCACTGTGCAATGTAACGAATCTCCCCACCGCTGCACAATATATCTAATCTCAACTCCACTGTACGATGGAATGAATCTCCCCTCTACTGTAGAATGTAACGAATCTCCCATCTACTATAGAATGTAACTAATCTCCCCTCTACTGTTCAATGTTACTAATCTCCCTTCTACTGTACAATGTATCTAATCTCCCCTCTACTGTAAAATGTAACAAACCTCGCTCCACTGTACAATGTATCTAATTTCCCCTCTACTGTACAATGTAACTAATCCCTATACTGTACAATGTAACAAATCTCCCCTCCACTGTGAAATGCAACTAATCTCCCCTCCACTGTACAATGTATCTAATCTCCCCTCCACTGTACAATGTAACTAATCTCCCCTCTGCTGTACAATGTAACTAATCCCTCTACTGTACAATGTAACTAATCTGCCATCCACTGTACAATGTATCTAATCTCCCCTCCACTGTACAATGTAACTAATCTCCCCTCTACTGTACAATGTAACTAATCCTTCTACTGTACAAAGTAACTAATCCCTCTACTGTACAATGTATCTAATCTCCCCTCCACTGTACAATGTAACTAATCTCCACTCCACTGTGCAATGTATCTAATCTCCGCTCCACTGTACAATGTAACTAATCTCCCCTCTACTGTACAATGTATCTAATCTCCCCTCCACTGTACAATGTAACTAATCTCCCCTCTACTGTGCAATGAAATTAATCTTCCCTCTACTGTACAATGTAACTAATCTCCCCTCTGCTGTACAATGCAACTAATCTCCCCTCCACTGTGCAATGTATCTAATCTCCCCTCCACTGGACAATGTAACTAATCTTCCCTCCACTGCACAATGTAACGAATGTCCCCTCCACTGTGCAATGTAACTAATGTCCCCTCCACTGTGCAATGTAACTAATCTCCCCTCCACTGTACAATGTATCGAATCTCCCCTCCACTGTACTGCACAATGTAACGAATGTCCCCTCCACTGTGCAATGTAACTAATCTCCCCACCGCTGCACAATATATCTAATCTCAACTCCACTGTACGATGGAATGAATCTCCCCTCTACTGTAGAATGTAACTAATCTCCCCTCTACTATAGAATGTAACCAATCTCCCCAGTACTGTTCAATGTAACTAATCTCCCTTCTACTGTACAATGTATCTAATCTCCCGCTACTGTAAAATGTAACAAACCTCGCTCCACTGTACAATGTATCTAATCTCCCCTCTACTGTACAATGTAACTAATCCCTATTCTGTACAATGTAACTAATCTCCCCTCAACTGTACAATGTAATTAATCTCCCCTCTACTGTACAATGTAACTAATCTCAACTCAACTGTACAATGTAACTAATCTCCCCTTTACTGTACAATGTAACTAATCTCCTATCTACTTTACAATGCAACTAATCTCCCCTCGACTGTACAATGCAACTAATCTCCCCTCTGCCGTGCAATGTAACTAATCTCCACTCTGCCGTACAATGAAAGTAATCACCCCTCTGCCGTACAATGTAACTAATCACCCCTCTACTGTACAATGTAACTCAGCTCCCCTCTACTATACAATGTAATTAATCTCCCCTCTACTGTACAATGCAACTAATCTCCCCTCCACTGTGCAATGTAACTAATCTCCCCTCCACTGTACAATGTATCTAATCTCCCCTCCACTGTACAAAGTATCGAATCTCCCTTCCACTGTGCAATGTAACGAATATCCTCTCCACTGTACAATGTAACTAATCTCCACTCTACTGTACAATGTAGCTAATCCCTATACAGTACAATGTAACTAATCTCCCCTCTACTGTACAATGTAACTAATCTCAACTCAACTGTACAATGTAACTAATCTCCCCTTTACTGTACAATGTAACTAATCTCCCCTCCACTGTACATTGTAACTAATCTCCCCTCTACTGTACAATGCAACTAATCTCCCCTCTGCCGTGCAATGTAACTAATCTCCACTCTGCCGTACAATGAAAGTAATCACCCCTCTGCCGTACAATGTAACTAATCACCCCTCTACTGTACAATGTAACTCAGCTCCCCTCTACTATACAATGTAATTAATCTCCCCTCTACTGTACAATGCAACTAATCTCCTCTCCACTGTGCAATGTAACTAATCTCCCCTCCACTGTACAATGTATCTAATCTCCACTCTACTGTACAATGTAGCTAATCCCTATACAGTACAACGTAACTAATCTCCCCTCTACTGTACAATGTAGCTAATCCCTATACAGTACAATGTAACTAATCGCCCCTCTACCATACAATGTATCTAATCCCCCCTCTACTGTAAAAAGTATCTAATCTCCCTTCCACTGTGCAATGTAACGAATCTCCTCTCCACTGTACAATGTAACTAATCTTCCCTCCACTGTCCAATGTATCTAATATCTCCTCTACTATACAATGTATCTAATCCCCCCTCTACTGTACAATGTAACTAATCGACCCTCTATTGTACAATGTAACTAATCGCCCCTCTACTGTACAATGTAACAAACCTTCCCTCTAATGTACAATGTATCTAATCTCCCCTCTACTGTACAATGTGTCGAATCTCGCTCTGCCGTACAATGTAACTAATCTCCCCTCTACCGTACAATGTATCTAATCTCCCCTCAACTGTACAATGTATCTAATCTCACCTCTACTGGACAATGAAACTAATCTCTCTACTGTACAATTTATCTAATCTCCCCTCTATTGTACAATGTAACTAATCGCCCCTCTACTGTACAATGTAACTATTCGGCCCACTACTATACAATGTAACTAATCTCCCCTCTACAGTACAATGTATCTAATATCCCCGCTACTGTACAATGTATCGATTCTCTCCTCTACTGTACAATGTAACTTATCTCCCCTCTACTGTACAATGTAACTAATGTCGCCTCTACTGTACAATATAACTAATCTCCCCTCTACTGTACAATGTAACGAATCTCCCCTCTACCGTGCAATGTAACTAATCGCTCCTCTACTGTACAATGTAACGTTTCTCCCCTCTACTGTACAATGTAACTAATGTCCCCTCTACTGTACAATATAACTAATCTCCCCTCTACTGTACAATGCATCGAATCTCTCCTCTACTGTACAAGGTATCTAATCTCCCCTCCCACTGTACAATGTAACTAATCTCCCCACCACTGTACAATGTAACTAATCTCCCCTCCACTGTACAATGTAACTAATCTCCCCCCTACGGTACACTGTATCTCATCTCTCCTCAACTGTACAATGTATCTAATCTCCCCTCTACTGTACAATGCAACTAATCACACCTCTACTGTACAATGTAACTAATCTCACCTCTACTGTACAATGTATCGAATCTCCCCGCTACTGTACAATGTATCTAATCTCCACTCTACTTTACAATGTAACTAATCTCCCCTCGACTGTACAATGTATCCAATCTCCCCTCTACTGTACAATGTAACGAATCTCCCTTCTACTGTACAATGCAACTAATCGCTCCTCTACCGCACACTGTAACTAATCTCCACTCTACCGTACAAAGGATCGAATCTCCCCTCGACTGTACAATGTAACTAATCTCCCCTCTACTGTACAATGTAACTAATCTCCCCACTACTGTACAATGTAACTAATCTCACCTCTACTGTACAATGGAACAAATCTCCCCTCTAATGTACAATGTATCTAATCTCCCCTCTACTGTACAATGTGTCGAATCTCACTACCGTACAATGTAACTATACTCTCTACTGTACAATTTATCGAATCTCCCCTCTATTGTACAATGTAACTAATCTCCCCTCTACTGTACAATGTATCCAATCTCCCCTCTACTGTACAATGTAACTAATCGGCCCGCTACTGTACAATGTAACTAATCTCCCCTCTACAGTACAATGTATCTAATCTCCCCGCTACTGTACAATGTAACTAATCTCCCTCTACTGTACAATGTATCGAATTTCCCCTCTACTGTACAATGTAACTAATCTCCCCTCCACTGTACAATGTAACTTATCTCCCTTCCACTGTACAATGTAACTTATCTCCCCTCCACTGTACAATGTAACTAATCTCTCCTCTACTGTACAATGTATCTAATCTCTCCTCTACTGTACAATGTCTCTAATCTCCCCTCTACTGTACAATGTAACGAATCTCCCTTCTACTGTACAATGCAACGAATCTCCCTTCTACTGTACAATGCAACGAATCTCCCTTCTACTGTACAATGCAACTAATCGCTCCTCTACCGCACACTGTAACTAATCTCCACTCTACCGTACAATGTATCTAATCTCCCCTCTACTGTACAAAGGATCGAATCTCCCCTCGACTGTACAATGTAACTAATCTCCCCTCTACTGTACAATGTAACTAATCTCCCCACTACTGTACAATGTAACTAATCTCACCTCTACTGTACAATGTAACTAATCTCTCCTCTACTGTACAAAGGATCGAATCTCCCCTCGACTGTACAATGTAACGAATCTCACCTCTACTATACAATGTAACTAATCTCCCCTCTACTGTACAATGTAACTAATCTCACCTCTACTGTACAATGTAACTAATCTCCCCTCTACTGTACAATGTAACTAATCTCCCCATCACTGTACAATGTAACTAATCTCCCCTCGACTTTACAATGTATCTAATCTGCTCTCGACTGTACAATGTAACTAATCTCTCCTCTACTGTACAATGTATTTAATCACCCCTCCACCATACAATGTATCTAATCTCCCCACTACTGTACAATGTGTCGAATCTCGCTCTACCGTACAATGCATCTAATCTCCCCTCTATTGTACAATGCAACTAATCTTCCATCCACTGTACAATTTATCTAATCTTCCCTCTACTGTACAATGTAACTAATCTCACCTCTACTGTACAACGTATCTAATCTCCCTCTACTGTACAATGTAACTAATCTCCCCTCCAATGTACAATGTAACTAATCTCCCCTCTACTGTACAATGTATCTAATCTCCCCTCTGCTGTACAATGCACCTAATCTCCCCTCTACTGTACAATGTAACTAATCTCACCTCCACTGTACAATGTATCTAATCTACCTTCGACTGTACAATGTAACTAATCTCCCCCGAGTGTACAATGTAACTAATCTCACCTCTACTGTACAATGTAACTAATCGCCCCTCTACTGTACAATGTAACTAATCTCCCCTCCACTGTACAATGTAACTAATCTCCCCTCTACTGTACAATGTAACTAATCTCCCCTCCACTGTACAATGCAACAAATGTCCCCTTCACTGTACAATGTAACGAATCTCCCCTCTACTGTACATTGTAACGAATCACCCCTCTACTGTACAATGTAACTAATCTCCACTCTGCAGTATGATGTAACTAATCTCCACTCTGCTGTACAATGAAAGTAATCACCCCTCTGCCGTACAATGTAACTAATCACCCCTCTACTGTACAATGTAACTAAGCTCCCCTCTACTTTACAATGTAATTAATCTCCCCTCTACTGTACAATGCAACTAATCTCCTCTCCACTGTACAATGTATCTAATCTCCTCTCCACTGTACAATGTAACTAATCTCCACTCTACTGTACAATGTAGCTAATCCCTATACAGTACAATGTAACTAATCTCCCCTCTACTGTACAATGTAGCTAATCTCCCCTCCACTGGACAATGTAACTAATCTTCCCTCCACTGCACAATGTAACGAATGCCCCCTCCACTGTCCAATGTAACCCCTCCCCTCTACTGTAAAATGTAACAAACCTCACTCCACTGTACAATGTAACTGATCTCCCCTCAACTGTACAATGTAACTAATCTCCCCTCCACTGTACAATGTAACTAATCTCCCCTCCACTGTTCAATGTAACTAATCGCCCCTCTACTGTACAATGTAACTAATCTCCCCTCTACAGTACAATGTAACGAATCTCCCCTCCAATGTACAATGTAAATCTAATCTCCCTCTACTGTACAATGTAACTCATCCCTCTACTGTACAATGTAACTCATCCCTCTACTGTACAATTTATCTAATCTCCCCTCCACTGTACAATGTATCTAATCTCTCCTCCACTGTACAATGTAACTAATCACCCCTCGACTGTACAATGTATCTAATCTCCCCTCCACTGTACAATGTAACTAATCTCCCCTCCACTGTACAATGTATCTAATCGCCCCTCTACTGTACAATGGAACAAATCTCCCCTCTACTGTCCAATTTATCTAATCTCCCCTCCACTGTACAATGTAACTAATCACCCCTCTACTGTACAATGTATCTAATCTCCCCTCCACTGTACAATGTATCTAATCTCCCCTCTACTGTACAATGTAACTAATCTCCCCTCCACTGTATAATGTGACTAATCACCCCTCGACTGTACAATGTATCTAATCTCCCCTCCACTGTACAATGTAACTAATCTCCCCTCTACTGTACAATGTAACGAATCTCCCCTCCAATGTACAATGTATCTAATCTCCCCTCTACTGTACAATGTAACTCATCCCTCTACTGTACAATGTAACTCATCCCTCTACTGTACAATGTATCTAATCTCCCCTCCACTGTACAAAGTATCTAATATCCCCTCCACTGTACAATGTAACTAATCACCCCTCGACTGTACAATGTATCTAATCTCCCCTCCACTGTACAATGTAACTAATCTCCCCTCTACTGTACAATGTAACTAATCCCTCTACTGTACAATGTAACTAATCTCCCCTCCACTGTACAATGTATCTAATCTCCCCTCTACTGTACAATGTAACTAATCCCTCCACTGTACAATGTAACTAATCTCCCCTCCACTGTATAATGTAACTAATCACCCCTCTACTGTACAATGTAACTAATCTCCCCTCCACTGTACAATGTAACAAACGTCCCCTCCACTGTACAATGTATCTAATCTCCCCTCCTCTGTACAATGTATCTAATCTCCCCTCCACTGTACAATGTAACTAATCACCCCTCTACTGTACAATGTAACTAACGTCCCCTCCACTGTACTATGTATCTAATCTCCCCTCCACTGTACAATGTATCTAATCTCCCCTCCACTGTACAATGTAACTAATCTATCCTCTACTGTACAATGTAACTAATCTCCCCTCCACTGTACAATGTATCTCATCTCCCCTCCACTGTACAATGCATCTAATCTCCCCTCCACTGTACAATGTATCTAATCTCCCCTCCACTGTACAATGTAACTAATCTCCCCTCTACTGTACAATGTAACTAATCAACCCTCTACTGTACAATGTAACTAATCTCCCCTCCACTGTACATTGTAACAAACGTCCCCTCCACTGTACAATGTATCTAATCTCCCCTCCTCTGTACAATGTATCTAATCTCCCCTCCACTGTACAATGTAACTAATCACCCCTCTACTGTACAATGTAACTAACGTCCCCTCCACTGTACAATGTATCTAATCTCCCCTCCACTGTACAATGTATCTAATCTCCCCTCCACTGTACAATGTATCTAATCTACCCTCCATTGTACAATGTAACTAATCTCCCCTCCACTGTACAATGCATCTAATCTCTCCTCCACTGTACAATGTAACTAATCACCCCTCTACTGTACAATGTATCTAATCTCCCCTCCACTGTACAATGTATCTAATCTACCCTCCACTGTACAATGTAACTAATCTCCCCTCCACTGTACAATGTATCTAATCGCCCCTCTACTGTACAATAGAACTAATCTCCCCTCTACTGTACAATGGAACTAATCTCCCCTCTACTGTACAATGTATCTAATCTCCCCTCCACTGTACAATGTAACTAATCGCCTCTCTACTGTACAATAGAACTAATCTCCCCTCTACTGTACAATGTAACTAATCTCCCCTCCACTGTACAATGTAACAAACGTCCCCTCCACTGTACAATGTATCTAATCTCCCCTCCTCTGTACAATGGATCTAATCTCCCCTCCACTGTACAATGTAACTAATCACCCCTCTACTGTACAATGTAACTAACATCCCCTCCACTGTACTATGTATCTAATCTCCCCTCCACTGTACAATGTATCTAATCTCCCCTCCACTGTACAATGTAACGAATCTCTCCTCTACTGTACAATGTAACTAATCTCCCCTCCACTGTACAATGTATCTAATCTACCCTCCACTGTACAATGTAACTAATCTCCCCTCCACTGTACAATGCATCTAATCTCTCCTCCACTGTACAATGTAACTAATCACCCCTCTACTGTACAATGTATCTAATCTCCCCTCCACTGTACAATGTATCTAATCTACCCTCCACTGTACAATGTAACTAATCTCCCCTCCACTGTACAATGTATCTAATCGCTCCTCTACTGTACAATAGAACTAATCTCCCCTCTACTGTACAATAGAACTAATCTCCCCTCTACTGTACAATGTATCTAATCTCCCCTCCACAGTACAATGTAACTAATCACCCTTCTACTGTACAATGTATCTAATCTCCCCTCCACTGTACAATGTATCTAATCTCCCCTCTAGTGTACAATATATCTAATCTCCCCTCCACTGTACAATGTATCTAATCTCCCCTCCACTGTACAATGTAACTAATCGCCCCTCTATGCATCTCATCTCCCCTCCACTGTACAATATTACTAATCTCCCCTCCACTGTATAATGTATCTAATCTCCCCTCCACTGTACAATGTATCTAAACTCCCCCCACTCTACAATGTAACTAATCTCCCCTCCACTGTACAATACAAGTAATCTCCCCTCCACTGTACAATGTAACTAATCTCCCCTCTACTGTACAATGTAACTAATCTCCCCTCTACTGTACAATGTAACTAATCTCCCCTCTGCTGTACAATGTAACTAATCTCCCTTCCACTGTACAATGTATCGAATGTCCCCATGACTTTGTTGATGTGTTTATCTCCCCATTATGATCGCTATTCGTTGTGGTGCACCCTCGGTGGGTGCCTCTGAGAACAGTTGAAGCAATTTGGCCGAGTGGCTTCTTTCAAGGGAAATGTAGATAAAGATTTGGAGCAGAGGAAGTCACAGGGCCTTTGGAGAGACAGCGGGGCAGGAGGATTCGTTGTGTATTGTTTAAGTTACAAGCTGGCACAGACACAATGTTCTGTTGAAGGAACCAGGCAGTGTGCCATGTATTCTTGCTGATCGGATTCTTTCAGCTGCAGTGTGCAGTGTGAAGTCCAACCTGCTCAGAGATTCACAAGCATTTGCAGCTGGCTGCTCAGGAAGTAGATAACAATGTGCAGAGGCCTGGTGCACATTTCAATTCAAGTGCAATCTGTGTTGGGACAGAGTGGGGTTAAACAGGCAGTCTGGACAGAGAACCGATGAGCTCACGAGTGTAAACAATTATTGTAACTGCTGAACAACCGTAACAGGAATGATACCCAACCCCTGCTTAGACACAAGGAGCACAATAATAATGTCTCCGACTTATATACCGCCCCTTGTAACACTAATACTGCTTTTTACTTATACACAAGCAACAGTAATACACCCCCTTTCTTAATGCACAATGAGTAACAGTAATAATATGGGCTCCTCATTATACACATGTACCAGTATTAATACTGATCCCATACCTGTGAGTAACTGTAATAATATTGGCTGCTTATTTACACGAGTAACAATAACATACCTAGGGTGTGAAATTTCACAGCGCTGATAAACGGGCAGGGGTATCGCGTTCAGCGCTAGGCTATGCGCTGCAATCATCTGTAATGATTGCAGCGCACAGCCTAGCACTGAACGTGATACTGACAGTCTGCGTGCTCAGCTGGGGGCAGAAGTTTGCAATATTCAAGTGAGGCCAGCTTTACTTAAAAGTAACCTGCACCGCTTAAAGGCAGTCTTCAACTCTTAAAGGTGAGCTGGCTTCTGTTGATGAAAATGGTAAAGGTGTTTCAGCACTAACCCAAATAGCTCAACAGGCCAGGGAAAGAGGGCCCAGGCTCTTGAACACAGCACTCGCGCTTTGTGCAGAGGGTGAACACTGTCCTTTACCTACAGGGGGCCAGGAGGCCCTCCAGAGATGTTGTACAAGATCGCCGAGGCTGTCACTGCCAGTAGTGTCACCCCCAGGACCTGGCTCCAGTCCCAAAGAAGTTTCATGACCTCAGAATGGTCAAGGTCAATGAATGAATCTTCAAAAGCCGTCTCCTACCAACTGCACCACGAGCCACACACACAGTTTAATGCACGACCAAACACGAGGAGATGGTGCAGGCGATTCTTGGCAGGGGTATGGCCGAGCCCTTGGCCTGCGGCGGGGCTGAAAGAATACAAGATACTGGTATCCGCATACACGATCTCACTTCCCACTTATCCCACAATTTATAAGCTGTGCATGGTGTAAGCATGCACATCTTGCATTACTCCACTCCCCTCACCACAACTCTACTCTTATGCCAAGAAATCCAGCCTGCCCAACCAGCGGGGCAACAAGTAGATGGAGAGGAGAGTGAAGGTGAAGAAACACCGTCATTTGATTTGACACTCCCAGCCACCCGCTCCTCCAGGTCGCCCTGCAAGGCCAGCTGCAGTGCCCCACATTGAAAATCAGCAGCCTTCCACCAGCCATGCTGCAGCCACTGGGGTAGCACTGTGTGACATCACTCGGATAGGCAAAGGCACACACAAGACAGTCACTAAGGGAATGCACAGGGTGATGAGTTAATTTCTTGGTATCGTATTGGAATGAATAGATGTATAAAGTTGGATTGGAAAGTTTGCTTTGTGGTGGCTTTATTTCAGCATTGTGGCCAATAGGACGCTGTGATGGTCAGTAACAGAGGGAAGGTAAGGCGTGGGACTAATGTTGAAAGGTGAATTGGAGTTTTGTTCACTGGTACTGCAAGTGGATGATTCCATCCCGATATCCCGGCCAGAAAGGGGCTGTCTGCATTGCCTCCTTCCTTCTGCTTCCTCATCTTCCGCCTCCTCCTCCCTCTGCGAGTAGTTTGTGCCCTTGGCTGTCTTTGCTCCATCCCCATGTGATGCTGCAGCCCAATGGGGACGGCAACTAGAGCCCTCAGGACTGGGAGCAAGTGGTGTTCTCAGAGGCCTTCCTTTACAAGCCAAAGGCTTGCAAACGTCCAGCAGCGCTCCCTGCATACTAACAACTTTTTAAAAGTATTGCACCAAGCAACTACTCTAATAAGATGCAGAGAAACCAGTACAAAAGCAAAAATTCTAAATTTAGCTGAAAGTTGCGTGTGTTCCTTTAAGAAACGCTGACAGGAGGTCCGTTGTGCAGCTGTGTGCATGTTCTGCTGAGTGAGCTTTGGAACTGCAATTTCCAAAATAGCAGGTTGTGCGTCAATTTTGCGTGGCACGTGAATGTCGATGCGAGCTAACTAATTTTCATATCTGCAGACAACGGCAGTGCTTCCGGCCTGCCCAAAATGGCGGCGGCCGCATTCCGCGCCGGAAGAGAGCGGAAGCAAGGCAGCCGCCATTTTTTCAGCCAAACCATCTTCAACAGTCGGCGTAAATGGGCCAACTTTCACAGCCCTGTCCCCTCACTTATACACAACAAACAAGTCAGATTATGGACATTCCTTAAAAGTAGATGTGTTGAATTTAAGCGCTGCAATCACCAGAGGGCGTTGTTAGCCAATGGAAATCATCGTCCACGACCGCTCTTCCATCTGCTGACAAAGAGCTGAACAAGCTGATGGACCTGATCCCAAAGGCACAAGCTCTGGGTCTTGTGACTGGCACCGTGCCAACCACACCAGTTTAACCACAGCCAAGTTGAAATGTGTTTACTGCCAATGACTCTGCAAGAACTGAACGTTTCATGACCTTTAAATTATCTCAATAAAACAAACAAAGAACCTGAGCAGAAATGTAAAACAAATCTGCAGAAGTTAGTAATGGGGTGTTAGGAGCCCCGTAGGTACAGAAATCAGGCACCTGTTTAACACAAGGACAACTCAATGAACATCTGTTGACAATTGCCTTTACCTCCAATTAATGACAAACTCTGGCTGGATTTAAACTCCGACGGACAGATGGACTTTGCAGACTGTAAATATAAGGCCTTTAAAAACAGTTTCATCTCTTCACTCCACGAATAGTGCGATTATCCGTGACACTCGAGAAAAATCAAAGTCTAACTCAGGGAACAATGGAACAGGAAAGGCCAGAAAAAAACCCTTCCCTTATCCCTAGATCAGCTCCACCTATCCCTCAATCCCTTCTCTCTCCAGGAACACATCGACATATCTGCTGAGCCCATTTATTCTGTCCGCATCAATGTCCATCATTGGTATTCCACAGCAAGCATATTCATTTGCTGCAAAGGCTCCCACTGGTTAGTGTTAGTATACAGAGCTCACTTCAGTGTCGAAGCACTGACCACACTCAACCAGCTCCGTTGGGCGGGCCACACTGTCCGCATGCCCGACACAAGACTCCCAAAGCAAGCGTTCTACTCAGAACTCCTACATGGCAAGCGAGCCTCAGGTGGGCAGAGGAAGCGTTACAAGGACACCCTCAAAGCCTCCCTGATAAAGTGCAACATCCCCACTGACACCTGGGAGTCCCTGGCCAAAGACCGCCCTAAGTAGAGGAAGTGCATCCGGGAGGGTGCTGAGCACCTCGAGTCACGTCGCCGAGAGCATGCAGAAACCAAGCGCAGGCAGCGGAAGGTAAGTGCGGCAAACAGTCCCACCCACCCTTTCCTTCAACCACTGCCTGTCCCATCTCTGACAGAGACTGTAATTCCTGCATTGGACTGTTCAGTCACCTAAGAACTCACCTTTAAAGTGGAAGCAAGTCTTCCTCGATTTCGAGGGACTGCCTATGATGATGAGAGAGCTCACTGGTCAGTGTGGGTATAGAGAGCTCACTCGTCAGTGTGGGTATAGAGAGTTCACTGGTCAATATAGAGAGCTCACTGGTCAGTGTGGGTATTGAGAGTTCATTGTCAGTATAGAGAGCTCACTGGTCAGTGTGGGTATAGAGAGTTCACTGGTCAATATAGAGAACTCACTGGTCAGTATAGAGAGCTCACTGGTCAGTATAGAGAGCTCATTGGTCAATGTGAGTATAGAGAGCTCACTGGTCAGTATTGGGAGTTCACTGGTCAGTATAGAGAGCTCACTGGGCAGTGTGGGTATAAAGAGCTCACTGGTCAGTATAAAGAGCTCACTGGTCAGTATAGAGAGCTCACTAATCAGTATAGAGAGCTCACTGGGCAGTATAGAGAGCTCACTGGGCAGTGTGGGTATAGAGAGCTCACTGGTCAGTATAGAGAGCTCACTGGTCAGTATAGAGAGCTCACTGGGCAGTGTGGGTATAGAGAACTCACTGGTCAGTATAGAGAGCTCACTGGGCAGTGTGGGTATAGAGAGCTCACTGGTCAGTATAGAGAGCTCATTGGGCAGTGTGGGTATAGAGAGCTCACTGGTCAGTATAGAGAGCTCACTGGTCAGTGTGGATATGGAGAGCTCACTGGTCAGTGTGGATATAGAGAGCTCACTGGGCAGTATAGAGAGCTCACAGGTCAGTGTGGATATAGAGAGCTCACTGGTCACTGACAGCATTGTTTCTGCTCTCTTCTAAGCAGGAGCTGTTTCTAATGAATGGAAGAAAAATAGCTGTGACAAAAATAAATTCAACATCAAAAAGAAAATAATTGTTAAACAAAGGAATGTGCGTTTAGCCCCAAAGCCTGCCAGGGACATCGGAAAGATGCCAGCATCTTTAGAGAAAATAACAGCTGCAGCAGACGGCTCCCAGGCACCAGTGGAGAGCGACCACCAATAGGATGCTTCAACCTAACACAGAGGCGGTGAACGGTGAGCCGTGCCTGGGGTGCACACTTGTCTGCACTTGTCCCGGCTTCAAAACCTGCAGCCAGCCCCAGTGTAGACTGAGCCGTTGAGCAAAGGAGCCAAGTGCTGCAAGCTGTACAACACAGGAGCAGGGAAACTGCAGTCCATGGGTGGCCGCTGACTGCGTGTCCGTGAGAAAGCCCCCTCGAGTCGTTAGCTGTTTCTATCCTATCCGCACCCCACCGGAGCTGGGGAGTGGAGAGCTCCACTGATTGACCAAGCAACTCAACAATTCTTCGGTGACACCAACGCCAAGTCCAGCAGCAGGGACCAATTTCAGAATGGAGTAGGTTCTGTGGCGGGACTGCTGCCTTTACACTGGCAAACACACAGACCACCGGCAAGAAGTTTCAAAGCAAGTCTGTTGTGTAAAGTGCTGTGGGATTTTACCACAAACTCCTGCTCGGGATGGAGATGGAGCTCGGCCACTCAGGACCATCGGAAATCGTGGCTCTCTTTATTCTGCTAAAGCCTCTCCATGACCGACTGGGGCATTAGTGGCATCTCCTGTGAGTGACAGCACAAACCCCCGGGTAGCAAAGGAGCCCACTCCCTGGGTCTCTGCTTGCTCCTGTCCATCTGTGTTTCTTCTCCTCTTACTGTCCCCAAATCCCTGCTGCTTTCCTCAGTCCCTCCCACTATTACTTCCCCATTCTGCTATTCCTCTCCCCGCTACTCCCCCTATTCCTGTTACTCCCACCATTTATCCGCTCCTCACTGACAGCTCCTGCCTCCCTGTATTTCCGTGATCTCCAATCTCTTATAAGCACTTTGCCTCAGCTGCATAGAAACATAGAAACATAGAAAATAGGTGCAGGAGTAGGCCATTCGGCCCTTCTAGCCTGCACCGCCATTCAATGAGTTCATGGCTGAACATGCAACTTCAGTACCCCATTCCTGCTTTCTCACCATACCCCTTGATTCCCCTAGTAGTAAGGACTTCATCTAACTCCTTTTTGAATATATTTAGTGAATTGGCCTCAACAACTTTCTGTGATAGAGAATTCCACAGGTTCACCACTCTCTGGGTGAAGAAATTCCTCCTCATCTCGGTCCTAAATGGCTTCCCCCTTATCCTTAGACTGTGTCCCCTGGTTCTGGACTTCCCCAACATTGGGAACATTCTTCCTGCATCTAACCTGTCTAACCCCGTCAGAATTTTAAACGTTTCTATGAGGTCCCCTCTCATTCTTCTGAACTCCAGTGAATACAAGCCCAGTTGATCCAGTCTTTCTTGATAGGTCAGTCCCGCCATCCCGGGAATCAGTCTGGTGAACCTTCACTGCACTCCCTCAATAGCAAGAATGTCCTTCCTCAGGTTAGGAGACCAAAACTGTACACAATACTCCAGGTGTGGCCTCACCAAGGCCCTGTACAATTGTAGCAACACCTCCCTGCCCTTGTACTCAAATCCCCTCGCTATGAAGGCCAACATGCCATTTGCTTTCTTAACCGCCTGCTGTACCTGCATGCCAACCTTCAATGACTGATGTACCATGACACCCAGGTCTCTTTGCACCTCCCCTTTTCCTAATCTGTCACCATTCAGATAATAGTCTGTCTCTCTGTTTTTACCACCAAAGTGGATAACCTCACATTTATCCACATTATACTTCATCTGCCATGCATTTGCCCACTCACCTAACCTATCCAAGTCGCTCTGCAGCCTCATAGAATCCTCCTTGCAGCTCACACTGCCACCCAATTTAGTGTCATCCGCAAATTTGGAGATACTACATTTAATCCCCTCGTCTAAATCATTAATGTACAGTGTAAACAGCTGGGGCCCCAGCACAGAACCTTGCGGTACCCCACTAGTCACTGCCTGCCATTCTGAAAAGTCCCCATTTACTCCTACTCTTTGCTTCCTGTCTGACAACCAGTTCTCAATCCATGTCAGCACACTACCCCCAATCCCATGTGCTTTAACTTTGCACATTAATCTCTTGTGTGGGACCTTGTCGAAAGCCTTCTGAAAGTCCAAATATACCACATCAACTGGTTCTCCCTTGTCCACTCTACTGGAAACATCCTCAAAAAATTCCAGAAGATTTGTCAAGCATGATTTCCCTTTCACAAATCCATGCTGACTTGGACCTATCATATTACCTCTTTCCAAATGCACTGCTATGACATCCTTAATAATTGATTCCATCATTTTACCCACTACCGATGTCAGGCTGACCGGTCTGTAATTCCCTGTTTTCTCTCTCCCTCCTTTTTTAAAAAGTGGGGTTACATTGGCTACCCTCCACTCCATAGGAACTGATCCAGAGTCAATGGAATGTTGGAAAATGACTGTCAATACATCCACTATTTCCAAGGCCACCTCCTTAAGTACTCTGGGATGCAGTCCATCAGGCCCTGGGGATTTATCGGCCTTCAATCCCATCAATTTCCCCAACACAATTTCCCGACTCTTAAGGATTTCCCTCGGTTCCTCCTCCTTACTAGACCCTCCGACCCCTTTTATATCCGGAAGGTTGTTTGTGTCCTCCTCAGTGAATACCGAACCAAAGTACTTGTTCAATTGGTCTGCCATTTCTTTGTTCCCCGTTATGACTTCCCCTGATTCTGACTGCAGGGGACCTACGTTTGTCTTTACTAACCTTTTTCTCTTTACATATCTATAGAAACTTTTGCAATCCGTCTTAATGTTCCCTGCAAGCTTCTTCTCGTACTCCATTTTCCCTGCCCTAATCAAACCCTTTGTCCTCCTCTGCTGAGTTCTAAATTTCTCCCAGTCCCCGGGTTCGCTGCTATTTCTGGCCAATTTGTATGCCACTTCCTTGGTTTTAATGCTATCCCTGATTTCCCTTGATAGCCACGGTTGAGCCACCTTCCCTTTTTTATTTTTACGACAGACAGGAATGTACAATTGTTGTAGTTCATCCATGGGGTCTCTAAATGTCTGCCATTGCCCATCCACAGTCAACCCCTTCAGTATCATTCGCCAATCTATCCTAGCCAATTCACGCCTCATACCTTCAAAGTTACCCTTCTTTAAGTTCTGGACCATGGTCTCTGAATTAACTGTTTCATTCTCCATCCTAATGCAGAATTCCACCATATTATGGTCACTCTTCCCCAAGGGGCCTCGCACAACGAAATTGCTAATTAATCCTCTCTCATTACATAACACCCAGTCTAAGATGGCCTCCCCCCTAGTTGGTTCCTCGACATATTAGTCTAAAAACCCATCCCTTATGCACTCCAGGAAATCCTCCTCTACCGTATTGCTTCCAGTTTGGTTAACCCAATCTATGTGCATATTAAAGTCACCCATTAAAACTGCTGCACCTTTATTGCACGCACCCCTAATTTCATGTTTGATGCCCTCCCCAACATCACTACTACTGTTTGGGAGTGTTTGATGGGACAGTGTAGAGGGAGCTTTACTCTGTATCTGATCTGATCTGCACCACCCCCCCCCCCCCCCACCACTTAGGGGCACTGAGACTAATTTGAGAACAATTTGCATTTATATAGCGTCTTTTTCCTCCTCAGAACATCCCAAATCATGTGCTGACGACACATAGCTCTACCTCACCACCATCTCTCGTGACCTCTCCACAGTCTCTGATTTGTCACACTGCTTGTCTGAGACCCAGTACTGGATGAGCAAAAATTTCCTCCAACTAAATATTGGGAAGACAAAAGCCATACTCTCTTTTCAAATCTTTTAATAGATTTCAAAGTAAACAGAATGTAAGCTAAATAAAAAGCAAAGTTCTTGGCTCCCTCTGAAAAGTTAATCAACTTATTTAACTCCTTCTGTACTTGCCCTGGCAGTGTTTGACAGGACAGTGTAGAGGGAGCTTTACTCTGTATCTGACCCGTGCTGTATCTGCCCTGGGAGTGTTTGATGAGACAGTGTAGAGGGAGCTTTACTCTGTATCTGATCTGATCTGCACCACCACCCCCCCCACCACTTAGGGGCACTGAGACTAATTTGAGAACAATTTGCATTTATATAGCGTCTTTTTCCTCCTCAGAACATCCCAAATCATGTGCTGACGACACATAGCTCTACCTCACCACCACCTCTTGTGACCTCTCCACAGTCTCTGATTTGTCACACTGCTTGTCTGAGACCCAGTACTGGATGAGCAAAAATTTCCTCCAACTAAATATTGGGAAGACAAAAGCCATTCTCTCTGGTCCACACCACAAACTGTTCCCTAGCCACTGACTCTACTCCTCTCCCTGGCAACTGTCTGAGGCTGATCAGGATTGTTCACAACCTTAGTGTCATATTTGATCCTGAAATGAGCTTCTGACCACATATCTGCGCTACTTCCACCTCCATAACATCATTCGTCTCTGCCCCTGCCTAAGCTCTTCTGCTGCTGAAGCCATCATCCATGCCTTTGTTGTCTCTAGACTTGACTATTCCAATGCACTCCTGGCTGGCCTCGCATCTTCCACCCTCCATAAACTTGAGGTCATCCAAAACTCTGCTACCGTGTCCTAACTCGCACCTAATCCCGTTCATGCATCACCCTGTGCTCGCTGACCTACATTGACTCCCAGTATGGCAACACCTCAATTTTAAAATTCTCATCCTTGTTTTCAAATCCCTCCATGGCCTCGCCCCTCCCTACCTCTGTAACCTTCTTCAGCCTCACAACCCTCTGAGATCTCTGTGCTCCTCTAATTCTGGTCTCTTGAGCATCCCCGATTTTAATCGCTCCACCACTGACAGCCGTGCCATCAGCTGCCTACACACTGAGCTCTGGAATTCCCTCCCTAAACCTCTCCATCTCTCTCTCATTCTTTAAGATGTTCCTTTAAACCTACCTCTTTGACCAGGCATTTGGTGATCTGTCCTAATATCTCCTTATGTAGCTTGGTGTCAAATGTTGTTTGATTTTGCTCCTGTGAAGCGCCTTGGGACATTTTACTATGTTAAAGGCGCTATATAAATGCAAGTTGTTGCTATTTACCACCAATGAGCCACTTTTGAAGTGTAGTCACTGTTGTTAAGTAGGTACAGACAGCAGCCAATTAGTGCACAGCATGGCCCCACAAACTGCAATGAGATGAGTGACCAGTTAATCTGTTTTTGATAGGGTTGGTTGAGGGAGATATGCTGGCCAGGAGAGAGAGAGGGAAAGATAGAGAGTGATGGCAAGAAACAGAAAGAGAGTGTGAGTGAGTGAGATGGAGTGAGTGACTGTGAGAAAGTGAGAAAGAGAGAAAGTGTGTGGTTAGCAAGAGACGGAGCCAGAGTGAGTGTGAGAGTCGGAGACAGAGAGGCAGAAATATAGGGCTCAATTTTTCCCAGTATTTGTTCCTTTTTTTTGGAGCAGGCTGCTTTTTCTGGCCTAACTTAAAAATCCCCAGTTTCCCCAATCAATTTGCACCAGCGTAACTCAGTTAGTTATGAATTTTTTTTATCAGTTTTTTTCAGTCAAAGGGGGTGTAACCTGCCACCTACACCACTTCTGGCCATTTAGGGAAGTTTGGCCAGCTGAGAGTTACTCCAGTTCTGATTAGACCAGCGTATATGGCCTCTCCAGAAAAATCGGCGCAGGTAAGGAAAGCAGTGCAGCAGATGCCCGGACACACTGAAAGAATTGAAAAACACATAGCAGCAACTTACCTCCAACCCCGTCCGAAGGCTGTCCGGTCTCATTCTCGGTCCCCACACACAGGAAGGCTGTCCGGTTCCATTCACAGTCCCCGGTTCACACACACAGTCCAGTCCCATGAGAGAGACTCGGTCCTCGGTACACACAGGAGTGGGGTGGGTGGGGGGAGAGAGAGAGAAAGACAGAGAGACCACTGACCTAGAATGGGACCGAACCGGACAGCCTTTGGGCAGGGTTGGAGGTAAGTTGGTGCTATGTGTTTTTCAATTCTTTTAATGTATTGCGAGCTGGCTGTATGCTTCACTTTGGAGCCTCAGCTCGCATTGTGTCCCTCGTTACCATGGCAGCCCGATCTTTCTGGCGCAGATCAAGTCTCCACCCACCTCAGATTACGCCACGCCAAAATGAAGAGATCCAATGGGGAAACTTACAACAATTTTTTGGGGGCATACTTGGGCCCGACAAAATTGGGCGTAACTCTTCAAGTACGCCCAAAAAATGCTTTGGGAAAATTGAGCCTATAATCTGAGACAGAAAGAATGATTTCCTTTTGGAAATCAGATTTTGTTTATTGAGAACACTTATTTTTCAGATTATTCAGGGAATTGTAAAGGGTTAATTATGCAGCAGTGACACCGAGCTCGCGAAGGGTTAAGAGCAGACTGCAGCTGTAAACGTGACCCGTGACTACACAGTCTTTAGTCTGATTGATGTTCCCAAGAACCGCTGCTAATAATAGGCACACTCTCAGGGCAGGCTGCTGCCAGTGATGTCACCACATGGCCATCGTGGTCACAATGACAGTAAGTCCAGAGGCAAACATCCTGATCTGTTCGTTACACCCTCTGACGTTTAAACAAAAACACACACAACACAAAAGGGATAGCAGGTTATTCCACAAGTGACCTCACAGCTCAGGAGAGAGTCACGAGTAACTTTCCAAAACAAATGCGGCATTCACTGCTCTATAGTGTGCAGTCTGCTTCTACATGACGTGGAGGTACATTGCGTAACATTAGGATTTCTCCTGCCGACAATGTTAGTCATAAAGTCAGTAAGAGCAGTCACACCAAGTCTTTCAGTAAAATGATTGAGAAAGAATTTCACACCCATTGGCAGTAGGAATGACGGATCAGATTTAACCCATTATATCATTAATAATACTTTCATATAATCGCCTCCCTGTTGGGGCCAGCAGGTTTGCTGCAAGGATTGTGAAACACAGCGACACTCCCTCAGCAAGTTATATCCCTTGGGAATGAGGCCACATTCAAGTGGAGTTTAAAGAGGCAGAAATCAGAAGCATAAAGATTCATAGAATCATACAGCACAGAAGGAGGCCACTCGGCCCATCAAGTGTACACTGGCATTTTCGAAGAGCAATCCAGTTAGTCCCACTACCCCGCTCTTTCCTCTTATTCCTGAAATTTTTTTCTCCTTCAAATCTTGAAGGCTACTATTGATTCTGTCTCCTCCACCCTATCAGGCAGTGCATTCCAAATCCTAACCACTCGTTGCGTGAAAACGTTTTCCCTCATGTCGCCTCTGGTTCTTTTGCCGATCACCTGAAATCTGTGCCCTCTCGTTATCAGCCACTGAAAACAGTTTCTCTTTATTTACTGTATCTAAACACCTCATGATTTTAAACACCTCTATAAATTCTCCTCTTAGCCATCTCTGCTCGAAGGTGACCAGACCCAGATTCGGTAATATATCCACGTAATATATCCCTCATCCCTGGAACCATTCTAGTGAATCTCTTTCAGTACCCTCTCCCAAGCCTTCACGTCCTTCCTAAAGGGTGGTGCCCGGAATTGGACACAATACTGCATCTGGGCCCGAACTAGTGATTTATGTGGAAGCATCAGCAACAGAGGCTGTTTGCTCACAACTCACTGCCTCCAGTGTGACACCAAACCAGGCCACATGTCAGTCCTCACCAGGGAATTACCCCCAGTGATGTGCAGATCTCCAAGTGACACATCCTGCACATAACCTTGTTCCTGGTGGTCGATCACAGATTACATTCCCGTTGCCTGAGAGGGCCTTCCCAGCCCCTCCCCGTCACCGTCAGTTCAGTGGGTGGGGGAGCGCACCGCCAGTGTGATCCTGAGCCACAGATGGACCAAATTCGATCCAGCTTAGCTGACCTCAAGCCAGGGGGCAGCAATTGGCCTCTAGGCCCCCTGTATTAGGAAGAGAGTAATCAGTCGTGGTTCCTGCACCTCAGTCGGAGAGGAATTTCCCAGACTTTTTCTCCCCAAATTGGCCTGGGTTTTTTAATCTGTTTTTTTTGCCTCTTCCAGGAGATCACAGGGTTTGGGGTGGGGTGGAGTGTATATGTTGTGATACTCAAGGTATCGCAATTGTGTATCAGGCTCCAAGGACCAGAGGGTTTTTACCTGTCCGTCATTGTTTGTATGTTCATATTGCTTTCTAACTCCTGCTGGGACGTGCATGTGTGTATGTTTGTATGTGTGTCTGTCTGTCTGTGTGTGTGTCTGTATGTTTGTGTGTCTGTATGTTTGTGTGTCTGTATGTTTGTGTGTCTGTATGTTTGTGTGTCTGTCTGTGTGTATATGTGTGTGTGTATGTTTGTGTGTCTGTGTCTCGCTCTGTGTCTGTCTGTGTGTGTGTGTGTGTGTGTATGTTTGTGTGTCTGTATGTTTGTGTGTCTGTGTCTCGCTCTGTGTGTCTGTCTGTGTGTGTGTGTGTGTGTGTGTGTGTGTGTGTATGTTTGTGTGTCTGTGTCTCGCTCTGTGTGTGTGTGTGTCTGTCTGTCTGTGTATGTGTGTGTGTGTGTGTGTGTTTGTGTGTCTGTGTCTCGCTGTGTGTGTGTGTGTGTGTTTGTGTCTCGCTCTGTATGTGTGTGTGTGTGTGTGTGTGTGTTTGTGTGTCTGTGTGTGTGTGTATGTGAGGGAGAGAGAAAGCAATTGAGTGAAGATGCATACCATGTCTCCAGTGATCAAATAGCCTCTGGCATTCACTAGCTCCTTACACAAACAATGGGCACATGGCTGTGGAATCAGGCCCCGCACAAATCAATGCGCATCCAAGAGAGGACAGCTGAAGATGCTAAAACTGGGGATTTGTTCATTGCATGGATTTCCCTGACCTCGCTTCCTGAAGGTGCTGACTACCGAATAAAAATCTACTTGTGCCAGGTCACTCTTTGTGCGCCAACCCTGACAATGGAGGAGGTGCATCATGGCCAACCTGACCCCATCCTCACCAAATATCTGCATGAGTACACTCTCCAGCAGGGGGCACTGTTTGTGGAGCAGGAGCTGATCACCCCCCTCCCGCCCCCTGCCCCGCCCAGTCACCCGCCCTCTCACAGCAGCGCTGAGGAACTGAGTAAACACTGAGCAGGACACATTACAAACCACTCGAGGGGTGCTCCTGTCTCATCTGATTGGAAATACTGTCTCTACGTGTCTGCTGCGAGAACACTTTGGCAATGCCGGGTAACAGTTCACGGCACTGGTTTTCTGGACTGCATATCACTCCATCATTAGTTGTATAATAAATGTACAGTTTTATATAGTCGTACACAGTAGGTAACACATATGAAAATGCCCAAGTTCTACTCACCTCTCTTGAATATATATGTATATATATATACCTATAAATAACTTATATAATTATACACGCGTGTGTGTGTGTCCATTCATCTCACTTGTGCTCCTTTATTTTCTGTATCTCACCAGTGTCACTCTCACACTCGCTGCTTTACTGATGTATTCAGTATCGGGCTCTGACCCTTGATTAAGGCCTGGGGTGCGGTGTGGGATGAGAGGCAACATGTGCCAGGATAGAGGACCGGACCGGGATGGGAAGGCTGTCAAAGAGGTGCTACGGCATGCAGTCACGGAGTGGTCTGGAGACTGGGAGAGCTCCGAATGTTGGGACGTGAGGAGTAATTGGGCCGGGACGGGCTCTGGGGGCAGTCAGGGAGGAGACGGGTCTGAGGGCTTCGAGCACTGAAGAGTGCTGCGAAGCGGGAGCAGCGGAGAGGCCAACGTTCTCTCCGACTTCCCTACTTACTGACCTTGCTCACTGATTGTGACCCATAGGATGTGAATGCTTCACCCCAGAGACCAATCTCCATGGATCTGTTCCGTTCAATGCTTTCATGGCCTCAGGTTTAACTCCTGCTCAGGAACGGGGCAACGCGAGCAGCAGCAGACAGGCAGGCTAGGCCGATTTTAATGACTGGGCCACATTAGCATGCTTCTTGCCGACCAAGACAACCGTGAATTGGCGGGAAGCGGCTGTCCGACCGTTAAATTTGTGTGGCAGGAGACTGCAATCAGAGATCCGGGGGAACGGCTCCCGGCACATGGGGGGGGGGGGCGGGGAGGGAGCAGGAAGCCCAGGCACGGGAGGCCCTTGGTTTCCTTGTGGGGTCCTGGGGACTGATCCTATTCCTCTTGGCTCACAAGGAAACTTGCAATTATTTTAAAAGGTCGCTTTACTGGGGGTCTGCTGGACCTGGCTGCTGTTTCTGGTGGGGTCCCCATGTTGTTTAAGGAGGACCCCGCTGGCATGAGGCAGGTATCCTGGATGCCTACTATTTCACATTGCAGTCGGCCAGTTAGACGGAAAAGGAGTGGATGTGACGGCCCCTTCACTCCATTTTAACTGCCCCCCTCCCCCCACCCACCCCACATGGTAAACGCCAGGCTGAGGGAGTTAAAATCGAGCCCATAATCTTACTGTACATAGAAAAATACATTATGTTTCCTATAAATGCCTGCACCTATTATAAGGTATATGAGCGACTACTCCATGGTTATGTTGTTTTGCAAAGTCAATTAGTAACTTTTTTTAAAACAACACTCCTTTGGACAGGTTCCAAACCAGACCCAGTGCCAATCAGGGTGACTGGAACTGACAGCCTGTTAGCCCATTATCAATTCACAATCCTTAAGCAAAACAATTCCCCTGGACCTCCCAATTACTTATGAAAGTGAGGGATGTTATTGCTCAGAAAGGAAGACTAGTTCCCACACTCCCAGGGCAGGTACAGCAAAAGTTAGATACAGAGTAAAACTCCCTCTACACTGTCCCATCAAACACTCCCAGGGCAGGTACAGCACGGGTTAGATACAGAGTAAAGCTCTCTCCACACTGTCCCATCAAACACTCCCAGGGCAGGTACAGCACGGGTTAGATACAGAGTAAAGCTCCCTCTACACTGTCCCATCAAACACTCCCAGGGCAGGTACAGCACGGGTTAGATACAGAGTAAAGCTCCCTCTACAGTGTCCCATCAAACACTCCCAGGGCAGGTACAGCACGGGTTAGATACAGAGTAAAGCTTCCTCTACACTGTCCCATCAAACACTCCCAGGGCAGGTACAGCACGAGTTAGATACAGAGTAAAGCTCCGTCTACACTGTCCCATCAAACGCTCTCAGGTCCAGTCCATGAGTTGGATGCAATAACCTATAAATGTGCCTGAATCCCAAACTTTGGTACAGCAGCATGTACTGCTCCAGTTTCACCTCTCTGATGTTCCTCCTATCTGAGGGTTCCTTATTCTCGACACCAATTACAAGTCCCACTCCCTGCGCTGTCTGCACAGCTCTACACTAGAGGGCACGACGCTGCCCAGAACGCAGCCATAGAATGTTCCAGCACAGAAACAGGTTATTAGAAGAGGCGGACTTTCTCCATGAGTCACCTCGTCTTATTCCAATCTCCTGCTCACCCACCACTTACCTTTTAATATTCCTCTTTTTCAGGCAACTATATAGTTCCTTTCAAAAGAATGTACAGGCTTGGCTTCAACAATGCTTTGTGGCAGCGAATTGCCACATTTAACCATCCTCTGTGTAAAGCATGTTTTGCTTAACATCCCCATTGAATTCTTTTTGCGACTCTCTTAAAATGTATGCCCTCCTGTCTTGCCCACCAATGGAAGGAACCCGATTGTAGCTCGTCAGAAACTGGAAGATTTGTCAGGTCACCGTTTAATCTTCTCAGCTCTAGGGAAATGGCTCAGGGAGTGTCCCTAACAGGAGCCTGATAACAACCTAGTCAATCTATGCTGCAACCTCTCCCATTGCTTTTATATCCTTCCTGTGGTGTAATACAGGTACAACGTCCCAAATCCGGAACTCCGAAAACTGCAATTGTCCGAAAACTGGACATTTTACGCATCGTGGATGACGTATGGAATGTGGAATTATTCTCCAAAAACCTGACATTTTGAGTCGGCCAAGATGGCGACATCGGGACGAGGAAACAGAAAAGCGTAGCGCCGGGGGAGGTGGGAGGCTGGCGCGGGAATCGGCGAGGAGCGGTGTGAATGTAGGGTGTACAGGAGATGAGGGAAGTGATGGAAATTCAGCACCTCACCCACCCTCTGTGTGGCACCTCGCCAACAGTCCACTCTCACCCAGGGACCTGCTCATCGATGACCAGCCACCTGGATCCTACCTGGAGGGGTTGAGCCATCACTGGGGTCAGGAATCTTTCCCTTCGGCTCCGGATAGCCTTGAGTACCAGTGCGAGCAGGCTGGTCCGAAATCCGACAAAACCCAAAAATCTGTCATGGATTCGGGCGAGGATTCCGCTTTTCAGACTTGATTTTCTTGTCTGAAATCCAGAAAAACCCAAAATCCAGCACGGAATCATTCCCGAGGATGTCGGACGTTGTTCCTGTACTCAAAATGCACACAAATACTCCAACTGCAGCCTAACTACTGTCCCAACCAATGTCATCATTTCTACTATGTTTCCTACATTACAACAGTGACTACTTTCCAAAAGTACTTCATTGGCTGTAAAACACTTTGAGGCGTCCAGTGGTCGTGAGAGGCGCTATATAAATACAAGTCCTTTTATTAATTAGCTTTAGCAGGAAGGGAAACGGGACTTGATATGACTTTTACTGTAGGATCACCTATGTTCTGTCAAATAAGAACATAAAAACTTCCTAGCTATGTCAGTTTGGGGCACAAAGCACACATTTGATTGACTCAAACAGAACCCTCAAAAATCGCTGAACTAAATAAAACCTTTCAGCACTGATATACCTTAAACCGTAAATGTATCTCACAAACACCAGTGTAGAGCAGCAAATCCCTTATCGTAGCTGCTGTCTCACGAAGAAACTAATAAAGGCCCTTTTGACATGTCTCTCTCTCTCTCTCTCTCTGAAGCATGGTGCTCTGATGGACTCCTCTCACAGCACCAGGGGAGCTGGATTCCAGACCACCCCCGGAGCTGGATGATTTTCCAGGGTTATAGCAATTTATTGACCGCCCGCCTATGTCAAGAAACTTTGGGGCAAGGGCACTAGGGATCTCAAATGACCACAGCAGACCATGGCCACCAGCTCTATGGCCTGGCCACAAAGTTGGCAATTTTTAAAAAGATTTTTGTCTCAGTATCACAGAATCGTACAGCACAGAAGGCCATTCGGCCCATCGTGCCTGTGCCGGCTCTTTGAAACAGCTATCCAATTAGTCCCACTCTTTCCCCATAGCCCTGCAATCAATTGCCCTGTCCTGTCCAACGTTTCTATGGCCAGCATTGGATGAAATGGCTGTCACTGGCGTCACGTAATCGAGGTCAGGCTGAGATGAGCTACTCCATTTTTTTTCACAGGCCTCTCCTTCAGTCAAGAATGTTACAGCCTAAAACTTTCATGATGACAAATATTTTTATGCATCCCATCAGTGGTTACTGACCCAAACACCGAGACTCGAAGGATGCAAAGCACAGCTCAGCTTTCTCAGGTAAAGTGCAGCCTTCACTTTGAAAGGGTTTTTGCCGGATCCACGTCGGAGCAGCATCTCCCAGACTGAACTAATAAACATAAATATTGCACTCATGGGGCCAATCTGATTTTGGGTGATAACCTAACACAGGCAACATCGTACCAGCTGCCCATTACACATCTCCTGATTTTTAACTCTATTAACTTCCATTGACTTCAACGAAAATGAAAATTGGGAGAAATGTGTAGCAGATGGCTGATATGATATCTCCCAAAGCAAAATTACACCTTCTTTCGCACCTTCTTTTTGTAAATACACAGAAACAAATCTGAGGAAATAGATATTGGGAACAAATTAATGAAGGAAATATCAGTGATTGCTTGGAAGGGAGAGGTGGGGAATTGGCTCAAGGGCTGTAAATAAAGGCACCCCAAGTGTGGGGGAAACGAGTTCCTCTACCCATTAGTGAAATGTTAAGTGTGTAAGTAAAGATCACCTTTATAGCTTCACTATAAACAACAGACATTCTATCCCGGCACGACTCAACAAGCAGAACGTACGGCAAACAGCGAACAGCCAGTGGATACAATCCTGGTTTAAATAATAAATAATGATTTAATAAATCCTGATTGACAATTTACAATGCAGCCCGGGTCCTAACGCGCACCAAGTCCCGCTCACCCATCATCCCTGTGCTCGCTGACCTACACTGGCTCCTGGTTAAGCCACGCCTCGATTTCAAAATTCTCTTCCCCGCGCCCCCCCCCTGCCCGAGATGTCTGCACTCTTCAAATTCTGCCCTCTTGAGCATCTCTGATTATAACTGCTCAACTATCGGTGGCCGTGCCTGGGCCCCAAGCTCTGGAACTCCCTGCCTAAACCTCTCCGCCTCTCTACCTCTCTTTCCTCCTTCAAGACACTCCTTAAAACCTACCTCTTTGACCAAGCTCTGCCGTAATTTCTCCTTATGTGGCTCGGTGTCAAATTTATTTGCTGCGAAGTGCCTTTGGGCGTTTTACTATGTTAAAGGCACTATATAAATAAAAGTTGTTGTTGTTGGTTCTCAGTCCTACCGCTTCACCAACAATAATCACTCACAACAGAATGTGGAGGTCATGGTTGCCCAATCATAAAGAGCGTGGCTTGGTTTCAAACCATTGTTGAGACTTACCGCTTAAGAAGTAAAGTTGGGCGTCTCTCCCTACCTGAGCCTTGCGATCCTGATTTCTGGATAGTGGACGAACTCTGAGCCTTGGTGACCGCCTGTACGGGCTGAGCAATGATGGACCCGCTCGCTCCGCTCACCACAGCCTTCGCCACCCCCTGAGCCACAATCTGCTTCTGTCCAATGGCCCGGGCAACAGGCCCATGTTTGGCCACAATTATCTGACCGCCGCTCAGTGCCACCGCCTGCTTCACCACTGGCTGCAAGGCTGAACCCACCGGAATCCCAACCACCTGCGGGCGAGCAAAGGGCACTCTTAGTCACACAGAGCTGGCACCATTTACACACTCCAAACAAACAACTGGTAAATCCAATAGGGAATTCAGGAGAAACTTCTTTACTCAGAGCGAGGTTAGAATATGCAACTCGCTACAACAGGCAGTAGTTGCGGCGAACAGCATAGATGCAGTTAAGGGGAAGCTGGATAAACACATGAGGGAGAAAGGAATAGAAGGATATGTTGATAGGGTTAGATTAAGAGTGGGGCGAGGAGGCTCGTGTGGAGCATAAACATCACCACAGACCAGCTGGCTGAATGGCCTGTTTCTGGGCTGTTAATACTATATAATTCTATGAAATCTGGAACTCTCCCTACCGCACCCCCTCGCCACCCTCCCCCCCGTCCCCGCAAAAGGCTCGGGAAAAAGTGAAGGTTTCAAGACGGAGATAGATAGATTTTTGTTAGTTGAGGGTATGGAGCAAAGGCGGTTAAATGGAGTTGTGGTGCAAATCGGCCATGAGCTAACTAAATGACGGAGCATGCTCGAGAGGTTGAATGGCCTACTCCTGTTGTTAATGTTCCTGAACCAAGTGAACCTGCTAGGCAATGGTAATTTTATGCTGGATCACTGGATAGGTTATTTGAGCTAAACAGGAATGGGAATACGAGAGGGCATACTTATAAAATATGAAAGCAAAAAGTTGGGTTAGAGATGGGGAGGGCAAAATTCAGGAACGCCAGAAAGCTGGACCGGAAGTCGGTGATAGTGGGGGCGGAAGTGCGGCGGTAAGTCAGGCTGAGGGGCGGGATCGAGTCTCCGCCGCTGTCACTCAGCGGGGGAGAGAATAGGGCATTTTTTAAACTTTGGCCACTGGGCCATCAGGGAGGGTTTCGGCCGGGCCAGCAGCCTGGCACCCAAGAAGGGGTGCCAGGCTGCCTGTTGGCGGCCTGACCGAATCCAGAGGCACAGTAGTCCAGCCGACATGGAAGTCAACCGGCAAAAAAAATTATATGGCGGCCACAGCATTCGGCCCTCCCCTTTAATGTCCGCCGCAGTGCCAGAGCCGAGAGAGAGGAGGCAAGGTGCACCGACAGAAAAAGCTGTCGAGGGCACCGTCCAGTGGCTCGTGGATTTTATTAGCTGAATTTGGGTCGGAATAAAATGGAGGTGCAGGATAGCGGCGGTGCGCACTTTGATGACGTGCTTGCGGTGGTCGGCAGCAGCGGGGTGGAAGTGGGGATAGGCCAAAAAATCCCCGAGCTGAATTTGGGTCGGGCGGCCAGTTGACCGCAAAGCGGTGGCCACGGGATTCCGCCGCATGGCCGCCGCAAACGGGCGGTAACGGGTCTTACCGAGACCCTGAATTTCGGCCCCGGGAAGTATTCCTGATCACAAAGAGTCGTCGACATCTCAATCAGATTATCAGTCCTTCTCCCAGGAGATTGAGAAATGAAGGGAGAGGATCAGTGGTGTAAGTAACTGCACCATTTGTGGATTGTGTGTGAGGGTGGGGAGGGGATGGAAATGATGGATCATTCCGGTCCTTTCTCTTTGTTTGTGAGCTTTAATATCCCCTAGGCGGACACTCCAGAGCAGTACTGAGGGTGTGCTGCTCTGTCGGAGGTGCCATCTTTTAGATGAGACGTTAAACCAAGGCCCCGTCTGCTCTCTCAGGTGGGCGTAAAAGATCCCAAGGCACTAATTCAAAGAAGAGTAATCGGTGTCCTGGCCAATATTTATCCCTCAACCATCATCGCTAAAAGAGATTATCTGGTTATGATCACATTGCTGTTTGTTGGGGTACTGGCTCCACAGGTGCCAAGCAGCCTCCAGTGCCTTGCCGAAGTGACCGTTCTTAATGTATAGGCCTGCAGTGAGTTACAGCAGTCTAATTGGCCATGTGGGGAGCATCAGTGCCAAGCCTGGTCTGATCCTCACTCGATGTCCATGTGAGTACATTTTCCAGAGGTGGAGGTCGCTGAATAGCGCTCAGGAGTAGGAATCCTGGCTGACTTTACGTTTGAAGTAATAGGTAGAGTGCATTAGATAGGTAGAGAAATCAGGAGCGTCTTTTAACAATCAAACCACCAACAAATATCCTTGACGATAATTAAAACTCCAATAGCCTCCATATTCCCCAGGCCCGAGCACCTTGTTTTTCAAAAGAATAAAATCGGAGGGCACAATTGCTGGCAGTGTGAAGCCCTAAGTCACAGGAGCAGCCTGACGGCTGCACATTTACCCACATGCGCGCCTTGATTTTACTGGAAATCTGCTTTAGAATTGTTCCCGTTCGCAGGTGGCCCTGTGTGTGGAGCGGTGCATTCCTCTCAGCTCTGCGCATGGCACCTGAGGCGTGTCATCAGCCGGGAAACCGCCTGGAAGGTGCCGGGGTTCCCAAGAGTGCCGAGCGTCAGTGATGGCATCAATCAGACCGCTCAGTGATAACCTAGCTTCACCCCCTGCGATGCCCGGCAGGCCTTCACCGCAGCCTGCCCGTCGCCACTCCACGAGACCGTACCTTAGTCTGGGTGACTCCTGCTCCGAGGCTGCTGCTGTGTTTCTGGGGCGAGACAGCAATCAACTGGCCGCCTTTGACCGTCACAAACTGCTGCACCGCCTGCTGCGTTGGCACAGCCGTCATCCCTGGTTGCTGGGCCGCTGCCTCTCCTGGTTCCTGTTTGATAATGACCTACAAAGGACAACCAGAAACCCTCTATTTAAATGCATTGCTCTCAGCAACAGAAGGTGAGGCGCCTGTCTTAACTAATACAAATAAGCTTCCAATAAAGTCTGCCTGTTTTCCAGATATGTCAATTTTAGGTCAATGTATTCCCTCACCTTCTCATCCACCCAACATCAGTTATATCACCCCTCTCAGCGTGTCCAATGCACAGATAGTAAGTGTTGAGAGAAGACTGTATTGCTCAATATAATTCATACTGCACAAGCAATTCAACTCCTGTAGCTCAACTGTTCATGACTACTGGTTAAAGCAACATAAAAAATTGCATTTATATAGCACCTTTTACATCCTCAGAATGTCCCCAAGTGCTCCACAACCAATGAATCACTTATGAAGTGTAGTCACTGTCATTGTTTCGGCAAATGCAGCAGCCGATTTGCGTACAGCAAGGTCCCACAAACAATAATGAGATAAACAACACGATATTTTGTTTTCGGTCGTCTTAGTTACAGATGAGTGTTGGCTGGGACACTGGGAGAAGTCCCTGCGCTTCAAATATTGGCATGGAACTGCTGACATCTGCCTGAACAGATGGGGCCTCGGTTCAACATCTCATCCAAACGACAGCACCTCCAGCAGTGCAGCACTCAATGCTCCACTGAAGTACCAGCCTAGATTGTGTGCTCAGGTCTCTGGATTGGGATTTGAAAGCACAACCTTCTGACTCAGTGGCAAGAGTGTTCCCACTGAGCCAAGGCTGACACCTGGCCCATGCCTGTGTGTTAGGACTGAAATGCCCAGGCTAGTGCAGTGAGTGAAGTTCAAATGTTTGCTCCAATTTTTTAATATTTTATTTTAAACAGAAGGCACCAGAAAAATACGGAAATAGTGGAGCTGAGAAAAATGACCAAAGTAAACAGCGCAAACCAGGCATGCCACTGTATATGTGAAGGGAAAAGGGAAAAGGGTGAGAGATGTGAACAGATTTTGGAATAGTAAGTTCACACCTCCCATTAGTAAATAATAAAAATAATTTTCTAATGAGTATGCATTACGGAGGTGCACACCCCCTATTGTCCCATTGTTAAAGGATAAGCTAGTAACTACTCACTGTTCCACCAAAACAATTAACACAATCCAATAACATGTCAGTTATGGTTCAGTTGGTAGCACTCTCGCCTCTGAGTCAGAAGGTTGTGGTTTCAAGCCCCACTCCAGAGACTGTCGAAGGTGCCGTCTTTCGGATGAGACATTCAATCGCGGCCCCGCCTGTTCTCTCAGGTGAACGTAAAAGATCCCATAGCACTATATCGAAGAAGATTGGTCGGTGTCCTGGCCAATATTTATCCCTCAACCATCATCACCAAAATAGATTATCTGGTCATTATCACATTGCTGTTTGTGGGACCTTGCTGTGCAAATTGGCTGAGAATCTGGCAGCTCTGGAGACCAAGAGTTAGAAATGGAACAAATCTGATAACAAACAAAAAGTCCCAAGAAACCCTCCACGACTGCCAACTGCTGTTATTTCTGGGTATATGCACAACAGGGAAAAAGAGGTATGTAGACAAATTAAAAGAAAACTACAGCAACATTAGGGCCATACTAACAGGTGACTTTAGTTATCCAAAGATAATAATAACTTTTATTTATATAGCGCTTTAAAGTAGTAAAACGTCCCGAGGTGCTTCACAACAATTTTACAATACGTTGGATAGTGACCATTGAGGGAAAGAGAGAAAAAGCTGGAGAAGGAAGTGTAAAAAGAGGTTAAAGGCTCGGGTCCGAAGCAGCTGCCAAAATACGCATGCAGATAGAGACAGGTGAAAAAACTAAAAACAAAATTCAAATTACATTGTAAATAATACAATAAGGAGTATACAATAGTAAAATCAGTATAATAAAGATTAAGTATAATTAAACAAAATTAAATAATATATACCATAATTATAAATTAAGTTAAAATTAGAAAATCTGCAATTGAATCAGTTATTAGCTGTCTTTAAGATTCATTCTCTGTCCAGTGATTCAATTAATCTGGAAGAACCAATCACTGTCCTCCATCCTTGTGATGTCATCATTTTATTACATTTTATTTCTAATTTTATCCTCTTGACAGGACCTGTAGTAGCTCCAGGCTCGAGCTGCCTCCGTTGTCAGGGAGACACTGATGTTTAAATCTCCCTCCAGCTGCTCCAAGATCACGCTGCCTCCGTTGTTAGGGAGTCGCCATTGTTTAAATCTCCCTCCAGCTGCTCCAGGCTTGAGCTGCCTCCATTGTAAGGGAAACGCTGATGTTTAAATCTCCCTACAGTTGCTCCAGGCTCGAGCTGCCTCCGTTGTCAGAGAGACGCTGATGTTTAAATCTCCCTGCAGCTGCTTCAGGCTCGCGCCGGGATGAGATAGACTGAGATGAGAATAATATATGTGGCAAAGAAGAGAGGAGGTTTCTACAAAGTGCGTTCTAGATCAGTAGGTTTTTAGTTCAATATGGAAAGAGGCAGTGCTGGATCTGGATCTAGGAGATTGTGGGGTCAGTAGATAATGTAAGCATAGGGGGACATGTAGGCAATAAAGTAGAATAAGTAGATAATGTAAGGATTACATAGTACATAGAATTTACAGCACAGAAACCAGCCATTCGGCCCAATAGGTCCATGCCGGTGTTTATGCTCCACACGAGCCTCCTCCCACCCTTCATTACCTAACCCCATCAACATATCCTCTATTTCTTTTTCCCTCATGTGTTTATCCAGCTTCCCCTTAAATGCATCTATGCTTTTGCCTCAACCACTCCCTGTGGTAGGGAATTCCACATTCTCACCACTCTCTGGGTAAAGAATTCCCTATTGGATTTATTAATGACTATCTTATATTTATGGGGCTTTGTTCTGGTCTCCCCACAAGTGGAAACATCTTCTCTAAGTCAACCCTATCAAGCCCTTCCATAATCTTAAAGACCACTATGAGGTCACCCCTCAGTATTCGCTAGTCTAGACCCAGCCTGTTCAATTTTACCTGATGGGTATGAACTTAGTTCTGGTACCATCCCAGCAAATCTTTTTGCACCTCTGCAGTGCCTCTATATCTGTTTTATTATATGGAGTCCGACTGTTTACAGTACTCCAAGTGTGGTCTAACCCAGGTTCTATACAAGTTTAACATAACTTCTCTGCTTTTCAATTCTATCCCTCTAGAAATGAACCCCAGTACTTTGTTTGCTTTTTGTATGCCTTATTAACCTGCGTTGCTACTTTTAGCGATTTGTGTATCTGTCCCCCAAGGATCCCTCTGCTCCTCTGCCACATTTAGACACTTATTTTCCAAGGATTATGTGGCCTCCTTTTTTTTCCTACCAAAATGTACCACCTCACACTTACCTATATTGAAGTTCATTTGCCAATGACATGCCCATTCTGCAAGTTTATTAATGTGTTCCTGTATTAAGTCACAGCACTGCTCTGTATGAGCTATACCCTCCCCCCGCCCCTCACCAAAGGTTTGGGGAACATCTATGGAATGAAGTGGAGCAATTAGGTAATGTAAGGGTGGGGAAAAATCTTGGAAACAACGACAATAGCATAATTAGGTTTGATAACAAAATTGAAAGAGGGGACAAAGATAAAGCCTGCAGCAGTTCAAAGAGAAGCCCCAGCGTCATCTTGAAAGACTTGCATTTCCCTAGCGCCTTTCACGGCTACCTGACATCCCAAAACACTTCACAGCCAATGAAATACTTTTTTTTTAAATGTGTAGTCACTGCTGTAATGTCGGAAACGTAGTAGCCAATTTGCGCACAGCAAACTCCCACAAAGAGCAATGTGACATGACCAGATAGTCTGTTGATGTGATGCTGATTGAGGGATAAATATTGACAAGGACACCAGGGATAACTCCTAGATTTTTGTGCTCAAGTCTCTGCCGTGGGACTTAAACCCATAACCTTCTGACTCAGAGGAGAGGGTGCTACCCACTGAGCCACGGCTGACACTTCTGCAACCAAGAATGGGCAATAAATCTAGCCTTGCTCACATCCCAAGGACAACAAAACAGACCTGGCCCAGATAAACAGCAAAGAAAAATTGGAAATAAGAAAACCACAGGGAACCTTCAAATTGGAGAAGGCGAGGGTACAACATTGGACTTAATCCCACCAGGAGTGAAAGTGCAGCAAAAGCTGGAGTTCCTTGGCTGAACACAGAAGTAAAAATAAAGATTAAACTTAAATAAGAGCCATTTGGCAAATCTAGGGCTAGTACCTGTAACACAAAAGAAAATCAAACCAAGAGGAGAAAATTTAGAAGCAAAAAAAGTGAAAATGAAGAATTATAGAATGGAATGGGACAATTTAGAAATTAAAAAAAAGAAATTTTCCGGTGGATGAAGGAATGTGGGAGATACTAGATAAGCCCTTTGCCTTGATTTTCACTGAAGAGTGTGGTGCTGGGAATGAAAGGGCACAAGAAGACGAAGTTGGCCATTCAGACTGAACTGTCAGTCAGGAAGCAGTACTGAACGAGTGGTGGAGCTCAAACGGGAAAAACGAGGTTCTGACGGCATGTGTCGTAGAATGCCAAAGAAAATCAAAGAGAAAATAGCCGAGGTTCTGGCCATAATCTTTCAAACAGCATTGCATTCGCAAGTTGTGGAAGGGAGAAACTATAGACCAGTGAGCCTAACTCGGTGGTGGGTAAGCTGCTATAGGCCATATTACGCAATCAATTTAATACTCACCTAGAAAGTCACGGTTCGATTAAGGACAGCCAGCTTGGATTTATAAAAAGGCAACTTTGTCTGACAAATGTAAGAGCTTTCTTTGAAGAAATACCGGAATTCATTCATAATGAAATACAGTGATTGTTGGCCCTGAATTTCCTCTGGAATTCTGCCGGACCTCTGTTGTAAACCCCGGCAGGAGTCCCATAAAACCACCGTAAATGGGAGGATCCCGGTTACACCAGGCCCTTGCCGATTCCGGGAGTACCCAGTCGGCTTAGTATGGGTTTGCCTTTCATAACGCAGAGTTGGGGTGGGGCCGGGGGCAGGGGGGAGGGGGGGGTGCTGGGCATCCCCTACCCCCACACCCCCCCCCCCCCTCACCCCCCGAAAGTGGGCAGATGGATTTTCTTGCCACATGTGACAGGCAGGTACAGGAGATATGGCCAAAAAATGAAGTACCCACCTGGTCATTGCACAAAGGTTCAGGGGGCCGAAAGGCGCGAGTTTGGTGTGATCGCTGGGATTGCGGCCCATGGAACAATATAGAGTTTCAAAAGGCCACTGACAAAAGTGTTGCATAGGAAGCTTGTTGATAAAATGAAGGCACACAGTATTAAAGGAAGTGCTGCACCATGGGCAGGAACTTGGATGAAGGAGAAAAAACAAAATTGGTGGTTGGTGCATGGTTATCAGATTAGAGGGATATAAACACTGTTTTTCTCCCAGGGGTCAGTGTTAGGACCATTGTTGTTCTTATTAAAAAATATATAAACATTCTGGCCGAGATTATAGGGGGCAATATCAAAATATGCAGACAACAGAAAAATAGAGAATGTGTTAACCATGAAAACTGTAAGTGACTTCAGGAGGACTTAGGCAGGTTAGTGAATTGGATAGTTCGATGTAACATAAAACTTGATGTGGAGAGTGAGAATCCCTATGAAATTGGTACTGGTGGAGGGGGGGGAGGAAACCATAATGGGAAAGTACTTCCTATAGAAACAAAAAGTAAACAAACTTGCCCAGGCGAAGTAATGGCCCATCATTGATGTAATGTTACTACTCGCCGAGGGCGATAAACTCAAAGCTTTGTGTTTATCAGAGTGGCTTTCCATGATGTGGTGCGCCCAGTGCTACTAAACCCCACCACAAGATGGAGCTCTCACACTTCCGGCTGTACAGCAGCCGCCACGTGGCTTCCATTCTGACTTGTTTTCAAAATATAAACACGCATGTTAACCCTCGAAGTGTCAGATCTCCTGCTCATCTACAAAGGGAGATCAGTCTTTGCTCGAACACATTAAGAGATCAGTAATTTTCCGTGGGAGGTCCCCAATCTCCCGCCGTAACATCGGTGGGAATCCTGGAGAAAAGCGCGCAAATACTACAGCTTATTGCCGTTTCTCTGGATCGTACACCGAGGTTACAGCGGGGTACAGGGAATCCCGACAGGAATTCTAACCAATGTGTCTGCCACCCTATCTTATACTTCACCTCGTCAGGCGTGAAAGTGTCAGCTTGGTTCAGAGGGAGTGCTCTTGCGTCTGAGTTAGAAAGTCGTGGGTTCAAGCCCCACTCCAGAGATTTGATCATATACTCCAGGCAGACACTCCAGTGCAGTACTGAGGGAGTGCTGCACTGTCAGAGGTGTGTCCTTCTGATGATAAACCGGGGCCCGCCTGCCTTCTCAGGTGGATGCATTTCAAAGATGAGCAAGGGAACTCTTCCCCCGTGTCCTGGGGCCAATACTTGTCCCTCAATCAGCATCACTAAAACAAATGATCTGGTCATTTATCTCATTGCTGTTTGTGGGAGCTTGCTTTGTGCAAATTGGCTGCTGCATTTCCTACATTACAACAATGACTACTTCAAAAAAATACTGAATTGGGATGTCCTGAGGTAATGACAGGCGCTATATAAATGCAAGTTCTTTCTTCACTGTCTTTACACAGGTGTGTCAGTGTGTACATAGAAACACAGGAGGCAATTCAGCCCCTCGAGCATATGTCCACCATTCAATCGGATCACTGCTGATCTGTACCTCAACTCCATTTACCCCCTTTGATTCCTATCCCTTGATACCCTTACCGAACAAGCATCTTACTGATCGCAGTCTTGAAAATTCCAATTGTCCCAGCATCCCCAGCCTATTGTGGGAAGAGAGTTCAAGATTTGCACTACCCCCTGTGTGAAAAAGTGCTTTCTCATATCACTCTGAAATGGCCTGGCTCGAATTTTAAGACCGTGCCCCGTTGTTTTGGAAGCGCTCTGAAGTGACAGAAATCAGGACTGCATTATGTGCTGAGGGACTTAAAGCCTCAATCTCTTGACTCAGAGGAGAGATGGCAGCAGCTGAGCCAAACCGACAGCTCTTCGAACCAGAAACTGGATGGCACCGAGACAGTCAGCACGCCTACACATTGTTATAATGACAGTTCTTGAGAGGGTTATTTAAGGTGCAGTCTGTTTACATCAGAGCTGTTGAGTTGTCGCTGAAGTTCAGAATGACTCAGGACTCTGAGATCCAAGTGTGCCACTGCTTCGCTATGCACACCGCTCACTTCTATACACAGGTGTGTTGTACCTCTTAGTCCTCAGTAACTAAAGCTTTCCTCTCGTGTCTTTGTGCGTAAATGCCTCAGCCCAATATGGTGCTAAAGACACACAGGCAAGAAGGTTCCAGGCTCAATGCCCAGTCTGTAGCTGATATCAACGAGAGCAGCACTGCAACTGGCCACTGGGTCTAGGGAGGAGAAAGAGCAGCCATTATTCCCAGTCCTGAGCACCAACAAGTACTTCTTGCTTGAAAGTGCACCTTCATTGAAAGTGCGCACATAGATGTTTGGTAAGGAGAGATTCAGGCTCCACTATCATACGATTGGCAGGTACAGCAGGAGCGGCGAGGTCGGGGAGGAGGAGCAGTGAGGTCGGGGCGGAGGAGCAGTGAGGTCGGGGAGCAGGAGCTGTGAGGTCAGGGCGAAGGAGCGACGAGGTCAGGGCGAAGGAGTAGCAAGAGTTCATAGAGGGATGTGATCGGGGCCCAGGAGAGGCGTGAGTTTGGGCCCAAAAGAGACGAGGGCCCAGGGGCAGCATGGGCCAGCCCACACTGCGATATGTGTGCGCACTAGGTCGGTGCAGCAGAGCTAGTCTCCAGTCGTCTTGATTAATCATTGCCACTGGACCAAGACCTAGCTTTGTCAACCTGTGAGATGGCTGGTGTGCAACCACATGTTAAAAAAATCCACGCACAGGCATCTTCCACCCTTCAGGATGTAGTTCGGGACCTGGAATATTAGGTCCTTCATTGAAACACCTCTGAACTCATCCCTTTTTGGTGTGGCAGCACGTCATCCTCGTTTCAAGGGGTTGCTTATGATGATGATGATGCTGTTGTTGGGCAACCCACTCACTGACACTCACTATCCAGACTCACGTGGCCACTTAGGTGAGGTACTGAAGAGCACCCGGCCCCTGTGAACGACGCTCAGTAAGATGATGCATTTAAGAGGAAGCTAGTTAAGTACACACATTTATAGTGTGCCGTATCACATTGGAGCCTCTTAAAAGTGTGTCACACGAAGATTTCATTTTAAATTGCAGTGATTGTTGCTAAATGGGCAAATGAGGCAGGAACAGCTCACACACACAGCCAGGAGTTGAATGACAAATAAATCTGTTCTTGCGCTGCTGGTTGAATGATGAATGTTAGCCGAGAGACCGGAGAACATTTCCAATTTCTCTGAATAGTGCCGCAGGATCTTTAGCATCTACAGGAAGAGTTCAGTTCGGCCTCCGTTTTAAATGTTTTATCCCAAGGACGGCCCCTTCGGCAATGCAACACTCCCTCGGCTCTGCTCTCTATCACCATTGCATGGTCATCACTCCAATGAGGTTTATCCTAAATGTTGAACTATGTACATCATGGGACCTCGACCTTCGATTTGTATCTTATAAAGGGCCAATTGCCTGAAACAGGCAAGTGTTTCAGCTGCCCTGTGGTAGGGCCCTGTGAAAGTGGCAGCGGGGGGGATTGTTGGGGTTGATGGGGTGGTACATTTACCGACCCCATTCTGAGGCTGTTACTGATGATTTCGGCTGGTTAAAATTGGCCACATTGTGTGAAGGGCAAAGTTGTTTTTCAATGGTTACAGTTCACTAAGGCTGAGGAACCAGAATATCAGGTTTGCTGAAGAATGTGCAGTGTTTTACTAATGACTGAAGCCTCCTACTGAGTTCTGTGAAAAGGCCCAGATTTGAAACATGAACCTCTTTTCTTTTGGTACAAATGCTGACAGACCTGTTGTGTATTCCTTGTTTTTATTTTCTCTCAAAACCACTGCAGTGCCCAGAGCAACTCACCACCCTGAACACCACTGCAACCCATTCAGCCATCTCAAGCACCAATGCAACCCATCCAGTCACCCCAAGAACCACTGGACTCCCATCCAGCCACACACCATGCCACAGTGAGGGTTCCACTATCTCAAACAACACTGCACTCCCATCCAACAACAACATGCATTGCTATAGCGTCTTTAATGTAGGCACTTCATAGGAGCCTTACCAGACAAAATCTGACACTGAGCCACATAAAGAAATATTAGGACAGGTGACCAAAAGCTTGATCAAAGAGGTAGGTTTTAAGGTGCAATTTATAGGAGGGGTGATAGAGAGGCCGACAGGTTTAGGGACGTAATTCCAGAACTTAGGACCTAGGCAGCTGAAGGCACGGCCTCTGATCGTGCAGCGATGAAAATCGGGGATGCGGAAGAGGCCAGAACTGGTGGAGCATAGAGATCTCGAACGGTTGTGGGGCTGGAGGAGGTTACAGAGTTAGGGAGGGGCGAGGCCATGGAGGGATTTGAAAACAAGGAGGAGCATTTTAAAATTGAGGCTTTGCCGGACCGGGTGCCAATGTAGGTCAGCGAGCACATGGGTGATGGGCAGTCACCCCGAACACCACAGCACCTCCTGTCCCTCGCACTACTGCCCTGCCATTGATCGTATCGTTCTCTCCCCCAGTCAGTTCTGCACTGCAGCATCAAGTGGGCACAGGCAGAAAATCAGGCTTCTATTACAGCATACACATTCAATCCCCAGCTCAAACAATCCAGTCAACACAGAGGCCAACCACAAAAGGCAAGTGGGTGGCATCAATTAATTCTGGGCAGCTGTTATGTGAATGGGATGACTGTTTTATTGATAAGTTACTGTGCAGCAGTGGAGGGCTGGGGTCAGCCTCATGCAAGGGCAAGGGCATAGCGAGGTCAGAAATTCTCAACACCCAGTATGTTTGTACTGCTTTTAACTATTGAGTACTCGGCATTATCCAAGCGTTTAAATGAGCGATCAGCAAAATTTGAAGCTTGAACATAAATACTGGAGACGGTTACAGCCTTCGCACAATGTCTGGCTTAGCCCCGCCTCCACTATTCCCAGTCAAATTTCAAGCGGGTCTTCACTCATCCGAGACGGGAGGTATAGGAGGAGCACTTAGAATGCAACCCAACACTTCAGCAAGTTTGAAAAAGAATGGAAGCTCCCACCCCGTATGACATAGGGCCGATTTTCTTCTGCCCAAATGCCCCAGGAGCACTCGGTCCTGGGGCACTAACCGAGGGTAAATACAACACGAACCCATGGTGCTGTGTCTCTGGCCCCTTTGCATTTGGTGCACAATTCCTGCGGCATACCCCCCCCCCCGCCCCCCGGGTCTTGGGTGGGCAGCTCCCGCCTGGAGGAGGAGGGAGTGCTTAAAATGGTACGTCACTGACACGGAATCGAAATCAAAATGGCTGCCCCCAGCTTCCACCTGGCGGCTGCCCCAGAAAAGGGTCGCACACAGACAGTGGGCATCAGGGGTCCTCAATAGCCCCCTCATCTCGCAACACCGGACAAGGGTAACCAGGAGTCGGCCGTTCAGCCCCTCGAGCCTGTTCCGTCGATCAATTGGATCACGACTGATCCGTACCTCGATCCCATTCACCCACCTTCAACTCACAGCCCTTGACACCCTGACCTAACCAAAATCTGTTGATCTGGGCAGGCTTGGGAGGGTATCGGATTGTTGCTTTGACAGAAGCCAGAAGCCCCTGACGAGTGACCGAGCAGCCTAGCGCTCTATCTGACGCCTGCTGGTGGAGTAGTGCTGCATGAGTGGTTACAAGGATAGTCCCATTGGCCACCCTATGACACCATCTCCAATAGGTTAACAAAGAAAAAGACTTGCATTTATATAGCGCCTTTCACAAAGTGCTTTACAGCCAGTACAATACTTTTGAAGTGCATTCACTGTTGTAATGCAGGAAATGCAGCAGTAAAATCTGTGCAAAGCAAGCTCCCACAAACAGCAAGGTGATAATGACCATATAATCTGCTTTCGGTGTTGGTTGAGTGATAAATATTGGCCAGGACACTGGGGAGAACTCCCCTGCTCTTCTTCAAAATAGCGCCTTGAGATCTTTTACATCCACCTGAGGGAACAGATGGGACAGCGTAACACTCCCTCAGCACTGCACTGCTAAGTGTTAGCCTGGATTTTGTGCTCAGGTCTCTGGAGTGGGACTTGAACCCACAATCTTCTGGCTCAGAGGCAAAAGGGCTACCTAGTGAGCCACAGCTGACTCTGCCTGAAAGGGGGTGGAGGCACGTTGGAGGCCGCACCGGACTGTTGCCGTCACTGAGGGGAGCGGCTCCTATGCTGCAATGCTAACTGTAGGTGTCCCTGTGGCAGGTTGTGCAGCTCTGTATCGGGTCAGTTCCCTGCTCACCCCACAGCCGTTACCAAGTACAGGCCACAATGCCTGCTGATATGGCTTGAGGCTGGTCACAGCCAAAGAATAAGGGGTAAGCCATTTAGGACCGAGATGAGGAGAAACTTCTTCACCCAGAGAGTGGTGAACCTGTGGAATTCTCTACCACAGAAAGTTGTTGAGGCCAATTCACTAAATATATTCAAAAAGGAGTTAGATGTAGTCCTTACTACTAGGGGAATCAAGGGGTATGGCAAGAAAGCAGGAATGGGGTACTGAAGTTGCATGTTCAGCCATGAACTCATTGAATGGTGGTGCAGGCTCGAAGGGCCGAATGGCCTACTCCTGCACCTATTTTCTATGTTTCTATAAATGGGGATAATCAGACTCTGTTGGCAGCTGATCAACCCTGGCATGCCTTCATTCATGCACCACCACTGAAAGAATGATAAACTGTGATTGCAGTGAATCTGAAGAACGGTCCGGCATGACGGTTGGTTGGTCACTGTGCCAGCTACCCAATGTGATATGGAGGCCTCTGCCAAACAGAGGCAGGTGGATTTCTGTCTGTAGATGTGTGTTTGCGAGGCCATTTCCCCCCACCGCCGCCCCCCAGTGGCTTGGCATGGAACACCTCTGTCACGGCCTGGAAGCTGTCAGTCACTGGGAGCAGTCAGACACTGGTCTTCATTACCTCCCTCCAAAAGGCTTAGCAATACAGCCATTTCCATTGGGAACCCATCTGTTGCACTGATGGCGCTGTAGGGGTGAAAAGGAGTGACAAAGCGACTACCACCCGGGTTCACAAAGGCCCAAGTGGCAGCAGGCAAATTTGACACAGAAACAGCCTTAAGGTAATTCATGAAATCTGCTTACTTTGCCCTTTAGATGAACCTTTGCTTGCAGCTCATCCCCCAGAAACCTGAACACCCATTCTAGGCACGATTGTCACCTTGGTCTGTCTTGGGCTAGAAGCCGGAATGAGAAATCCAGGAAGGTGTTGTGACTTCATTACGGCATCACTTGAATATCTTAAATGATGCCTGAGCCTATCTGCTGCTGAAACCTTCATCCGTGGCTTTGTTACCTCTAGATAAACACTATTCCAATGCTCTCCTGGAGAGCCACCCATCTCCCACCCTCCGTAAGCTTGAGTTCATCCAAAATACTGCTGCCCACATCCTAACTCGCACCATTCACCCATCACCCCTGTCCTAACTCGCACCAGGTCCCGTTCACCCATCACCCCTGTGCTCGCTGACCCGTGTCCTAACTTGCACTAAGTCCTGTTCACCCATCACCCCTGTGCTCGCTGACCCGTGTCCTAACTCGCACCAGGTCCCGTTCACCCATCACCCCTGTGCTCGCTGACCCGTGTCCTAACTCGCACTAAGTCCTGTTCACCCATCACCCCTGTCCTAACTCGCACCAGGTCCCATTCACCCATCACCCCTGTGCTCGCTGACCCGTGTCCTAACTCGCACTAAGTCCTGTTCACCCATCACCCCTGTGCTCACTGACCTACATTGACCCCTGGTCCGGCAATGCCTCGATTTTAAAATACTCATCTTTGCATTCAAAGGCCATGGCCTCGTTCCTCTCTCTCTCTGTAATCTCCTCCAGCCCTCCAAGATGTTGCGTTGCTCCAATTCTAGCCTCTTGCCAATCCCTGATTTTAATCGCTCCATCATTGGCAGCCGTACCTTCAGCTGCCAAGGCCCTAAGCTCTGGGATTCTCTCACTAAACCTCTCCATCGCTCTATCCTCCTTTAAGACGTCTCTTAAAAGCGACCTATTTGATCAAACTTCTGGTCACCTGTCCTAATATCTCATGATGTGACTTGGTGTCAAATTTTGTCTGATAATGGTCCTGTAAAGCACCTTGGGATGTTTTACTATGTTAAAGATACTTAATAAGTGCAAGTTGCTGTTAAATGAAGTTGTTAAACAAACGGGGTGGAGACCCTGTGCAGGTGGGATGAGATGGACAGGAAAATCGACTCCCTGGATTTATTCACCATGTCAAGCAGAGTAACAGCTGCCTCCAGGACAGGGAACTGGGCGGAGCAGAACCAGACCAGGCACAGACATAGACAGCCGTGCCAATTAGAGATACTTGCCTGTACAGGTGTTAAAAGGTGTGGGTAGATTCGTCAAGAGAGATGAGGAAGTGGTTCCAAGTTTCCCGAACAGCTACCACTGTTAATTAGTTTGTTACTGTCGCTGCAATGAAAGGTATTTTTCCATATTTGAACCACAAGACAACGTGAGCCAAAGAGGGTCACACACAGCAGGAGGTGCGCCTGTAACTGCCCTCCTGCTCCAGGGTAGTCAGTTTTTAAACTTGACTGCACATCAGTATGTGTGCGTGTGCCTGTGTGCGTGTCAGTGTACAGACACGTGTTTCTATGTTCTACCCTACTTTTTCTTTTTATCTTTTCCTGTTTAAAATTCTGTCAATCTGTAATAACTTCCAGTTCTGATGAAGCATGAGCTGCTCTGTTCTCCCCACACACGCTGCCCTGATCACTGAGAGTTTCTACAAGGTTTGTTTTAGATCTCCAGCATCTGTTTTGGTTTCCAGCAAAATGTCAAACACTCCACTTCAACAAGCCACTTCTTTCCTGGTCTGCCTTGACAAGCCTGCTCTTCAGTACATGACAGAGCAAAGCATAGGTACGGGGTGGTAAATAAAGATCCACGTCAGCAACCAATTTTACAGTCGGAATTAACGGGTCCATTTCAGAATGGCAGGCAGTGACCAGTGAGGTGCCACAGGGTTCAGTGCTGGGACCCCAGCTATTTACAATATACATCAATGATTTAGATGAAGGAATTGAATGTAATATCTCCAAGTTTGCAGATGACACTAAGCTGGGTGGCGGTGTGAGCTGTGAGGAGGATGCTAAGAGGCTGCAGGGTGACTTGGACAGGTTAGGTGAGTGGGCAAATGCATGGCAGATGCAGTATAATGTGGATAAATATGAGGTTATCCACTTTGAGGGTAAAAACAGGAAGATAGAATATTATCTGAATGGTGACAGATTAGGAAAAGGGGTGGTGCAACGAGACCTGGGTGTCATGGTACATCAGTCATTGAAGTTTGGCATGCAGATACAGCAGGCGGTGAAGGTGGTAAATGGCATGTTGACCTTCATAGCTAGAGGATTTATGTATGGGAGCAGGGAAGTCTTACTGCAGTTGTACAGGGCATTGGTGAGGCCACACCTGGAGTATTGTGTTTAGTTTTGGTCTCCTAATCTGAGGAAGGACATTCTTGCTATTGAGGGAGTGCAGCGAAAGTTCACCAGACTGATTCCAGGGATGGCAGGACTGACATATGAGGAAAGACTGGATCAACTGGGCTTGTATCCACTGGAGTTTAGAAGAATGAGAGGGGATCTCATAAAAACATAAAATTCTGACGGGATTGATCGGGTTAGATGCAGGAAGAATGTTCCCGATGTTGGGGAAGTCCAGAACCAGGGGTCACAATCTAAGAATAAGGGGTAAGCCATTCAGGACCGAGATGAGGAGAAATTTCTTTACTCAGAGAGTGGTTAACCTGTGGAATTCTCTACCACAGAAAGTTGTTGAGGCCAGTTCGTTAGATATATTCAGAAGGGAGTTTGACCCCTCCCAGTGTCTGACCTCCCCCAGTGTCTGACCCCTCCCAGTGACTGACCCCTCCCAGTGACTGACCCCTCCCAGTGACTGACCCCTCCCAAGTGTCTGACCCCACCCAGTGTCTGACCCCACCCAGTGTCTGACCTCCCCCAGTGTCTGACCCCACCCAGTGTCTGACCCCACCCAGTGTCTGACCTCTTCCAGTGTCTGCTCCGCCCCCAGTGTTTGACCTCCCCCAGTGACTGACCCCTCCCAGTGTCTGACCCCTCCCAGTGTCTGCTCCGCCCCCAATGTCTGACCCCACCCAGTGTCTGACCCCTCCCAGTGTCTGCTCCGCCCCCAGTCTGACCACTCTGCTCCGCCCCACCCCCACCCCCCCCCATTTTGTTTACATGAGGCATTCAGGGTTCACAGATTTAAAATAATTGCCACTCTGTGCAGTGGGACCTTGGAGACTGATTGGTCAATTGATATCCCCAGGGTCCTAAAAACTGGGTGGTACCATTGAATGAGTAACATCTGGCTACAATTTAAGCAAGAATTTCAGATAGCATAAACCAGGAAAGTAGTTCATGGACGACCTCTGAATTAAAATGACCCCTTTGTATAGTTCTATTGACAAACAACAAAACACCTCATAGCAAAGCAAGTATTCTTGTCGACAAAGCAACTTATTTGTTCGTCTAAGCCAGCGATTCATGAATTCCTCAAGGAATAGGGGAAAGACCATGTAACACCACCTTCACATGTCAGCCGTGGCTCAGTGGTAGCACTCCCAAGTCAGAAGGTTGTGGGCTCAAGTCCCATTCCAGTGCCTTGAGCACAAAATCCAGGCCAACACTTGTGCAGTACTGAGGGAGTCAGGGAAAAGATGGTCAGGGATCATGTGCCAGACATCATTTTACCCTAACAGGGAACATTAATTATTTTCTTGGCTATAAACAACTGATACACATCCCTGAACCAGTTACATGTTGAATCAATATATATTTGGAAACCAGCCAAAGTTCATAAAAATCCACATTCTGGTTACTGATCATCATCCAGTGAGTGTTTGTTCTTGTCCCACTAATCTCACTATTACACACTTCCTACTGAGGACATTTTAAGAAAAAGAGCTCTCCTTTTCTCTTTTGGTCTCCTTGGCCGTGCACATAATATTCACCAAGGTCTCTGCCAGTGACAGTTGTGATTGGACCCTGGGACATTGGCTTGGGCCTGGAGCTGTGGTAATTGTGACCTGGGACGAGTGTGGCCGGGCCTGGGCCTAGGTTGAGTGTGGCCTGGGTCTGGGCCAAGTGTAGCATGGGACTAGGCCATGCGGCCTCACCTGTGGGGCTAAGCCTTGCCCTGAATGAGGCCTGGGATGAGATTTTCCCCCTTGCTGTGGGAAACCCAGGTACAGGATATCATCATGCGAGGAATCACCTGTTACACCACCAGAGCACAGCACGGGGGGCCATGCTGAAACAATTCAGGTTAACTGAAAAGCACACACAGTCTCTCGGACCATCGCACTCACAGGACTGATATCCACATTAACAAGATCTGTGAAAGTGAAAGCAGGATTTTAATCATAGGGCCCGACACCTTCAGTAAAAGTTATCTGAAGCAGGTGATTCCCATCTCTTACCTTGGTGAAGGCACCGAGGCCCCCAGTCACAGGTTTAGGGCTCTGGACCTTGGCATGGCTTCCAATGGGGCACAGAGGGGGCATGGCTGCAAAAAGTGCATCTTCCTGCTAAAAAGAAAAGCACAAGAGATGCAGTGTCAATCTACAGACCTGTCACTGAGAACATCTGATCCTTCATCCTGCACTGCTCGGATTCAGTATAGACAAGGGGCTTCCACAGTGCTGGACCGGGGCGGAGGGGGCAAGTCCCTTCAGACCCAGGAGCACCAGAATTACATTCAAACAGTGCCCATACCACATCCGCTGGCACCGGAGACCGTGGGAAGACAGACTCCAGGCCTATGAGAGGCAACAATGGAAATGTAACCCAAGAGAAAGTAAATCAAGCAGTCTGAGAATGGCACTGTGTCCACTAGCTCTGCAATGTCATTTTAGGTCAAGATGACAATTTTCATCTAAATAATGATTTTTATCCAACCGAAATAGCAGGGTCAGGTCACTGTATGTACAGTACAATCATGAGGAGAAAAAGCCAAACTTCAAAGTACAGGTTGCAGAATTTAGAAAAAAGATTATATAATAGGGTAGAAATTCCGATGTCCCGGGTCCGTACGAAGTTTCTACGGACTCGGGAAGGCATCGGAAAAGCCGGTTGTCCAGGTGCAATGCGCATGCGCTGAAAACTGGCTTTTCTGATCTGTCAAACTGGAGCTGACCAGATCGTAGCCAGATCGGGAGCGAGGACATTTGTATGGGCAAGGTTGCGGGATTTACCTATATCTTGCCCGGCAAATGTCCTCAAAAATCTTGCGCCTGATAAAAGCAGACGCATAGCTTACTTTTACAGGCGCAAGTGTTTTAAAACATACAAAAACACAATTAAATTAAATTATAAACACATAGTTTATTGTTAAAAACCTTCCCCACTATAGTAAGCTTATTTTTAACTATAATTAAAAAAACTTTTTTAAAAATTGGGAAAATATTTTATTTTTATAAGACATAATAACTTTAATTTCAATTAATTTTAAATATGTGTGGTCAGTTTTATTTTTTATTGTTTTGTGTGTTTGGTTTTGTTCCCATTAATAACACTGAGAACTCGTAGATACGCGAGTCTCAGTGCTATTAATGGGAATCTGTGAAATACGTACCTGATTGGCTGAGCAGTCACACGTGACTGCATCTTCTGTGTGGGAACCCTCTGGACATGAGTGCGCCTCGCAGTGCAGGAGGAGAAGGCCTCTCCATTGGAATCCAGGGCGCCTCCCAGACCACCAGGTACTTTCGTTAAAATTCTCCGGCCGGGAGGCATTTGGCCTGCGGGAAGAACCCCAGAGGAATTTCTGGGCCGTGCATAAACATCCTGGCTCTTTAACTGATGGAACCCATAGCCACAGGGACACTTTTATGTTGTGCCTTATCACTTCCAGACTCAACTATTCCAGTGCTCTTTGGCTGGCCTCCCATCCTCCGCCCTCTGTAAACTTCAGGTCATCCAACAGCCCATGTTCTCCCCCCGCACCAGATCCCACTCACCCATCACGTGTGTGCTCGCTGTCTCCTGGTCCTTCAACACCACCAATTTACAATCCTCATCCCTCCAAAAGTACTTCAATAGCTGTAAAATGCTTTGAGATGGCAGGTGGTCATGAAAGGCGCTATATAAATGCAAGTCTTTCTTTCATTATCTTGCTCCATGTCTCGGACTCTGTCACTGCCAGTGTGAGGGAGCGGGATTAACACCAGTAGAGATACAGTCAGTAACACAGGGTGCTGGGGGAGGGGTTAGAGTGACAGTGTGAGGGAGCTGGATTAACGTCAATAGAGATACAGTGAGTAACACAGGGTGCTGGGGGAGAAGGGTTACTGAGTGACAGTGTGAGGGAGCTGGATTAACATCAGTCGCGATAGTCAGTAACACAGGGTGCTGGGAGAGAGGGGTTACTGAGTGACAGTGTGAGGGAGCTGGATTATCAGTCGAGATACAGCGAGTAACACAGGGTGCTGGGGGAGGGGTTACTGAGTGACAGCGTGAAGGAGCTGGATTAACATCAGTAGAGATACAGTCAGTATCACAATTAATGACTGGATGTGCTCCCTCAGGCACTGATGATGCTTTGTATACTTTTGTTTATATAAAAATATTCAAAGCAGAGAGAATGGTTAAAAAGAAGTTAATAACAATTTAGGAACCATTTTTTTAGCAGGAAATTTGATAGAGAACATGAGACTTGAGGACTTTTCCTACAAATTATGTTCCTGTGCTATACTCTGTAGAGACAACCTGTTTCCCACCTGAAGCATATCCATCAAAATCACACGTAGCTTCCCAGCAGCAAATTGAAGAGTTGCACTGGCTATTGGTGGAGAAGGGGTTAGCTGCCGGCTGTATCAGCCAAGAAATGTTGTCTTGGTGCAAGTGGTGAAAGAATGGTGTTAAAAAAGTCTAAAAGGTTATTTGTTCCCCAGCCCAGCTGCATTCTAAGGTAAAAAGTGGGTCTTCACCAGTAACAAAAGTAACCTAGGGTTGCCCACCAAAGCAGTACACCATTCCCACGTCACATCTAAGAATCAGTGCCCCTGTAGCTTCCAAATCTCTTCTTCAGGTTCCCCCGATCACTACATGAGTTTATCCAATCAATAGGTCCCAGGTTTCAGACCCAGTTTGTGCTGAGTCAGCAGATCAGGGCTGGGATGGTGGTTGGGACATTACAATTGGCCTCAGCATCTCCAGTGTCAGCTTTGGCTCAGTCATGCTATTCTCGCCTCTGTCAGAAGGTCGTGGGTTCAAGCCCCGTTCCTTGAGTTGAGCATTAAATCTAGGCTGTCACTTGAGTGCAGTACTGAGGGAGTGCTGCACTGCCGTAACGTGCCCATCTTTCAGAGGAGACGTTAAACCGAGGGCCTGTCTGCCCTCTTAGGTGGATGTAAAAGATCTCATGGCACTGAACACGAACACGATTTGCCCGCCATACACGATGGTCAATATTACCCAGTCGCGTTAATTTTGAGAATTTCAAGTACTGTAATTTCGCTGTGTGTGAAGTGCTTTGACCTTTTGAGCTGATGGGCTGCTGGGTCAATGCATTTCTTCTTTTAAACCATGAATTACATGGGTTTTATCTGCCTTACTCTTTGTCCACTTTTAAGACATTGTAGATGTTGCTGTTCCTGTCTGAACAAAGATTCGGTTCAGACGGTTATTTGAAAAAAGGCATGAAATATATTTTGGAACTAAAATTACAATTGCTGGGTAACAACATCAACGTGTTTATATAGCGCCTTTAATGTAGTAAAAATATCCCAAGGCGCTGCACAGGAGAGTTATCAAACAAAATTTGACATCAAGCCACATATAGAGATACTAGGATAGGTCAAGGGGGTAGGTTTTAAGGAGTGGCCTAAAAGAAGAGAGATAGAGAGGTGGAGAGGGTTAGGGAGGGAATTCAAGAGCTAAGAGCCCAGACAGCTGAAGGCATGGCCGCCAATGGTGGGGTAATGGAAATCAGGTTGTGCAAGAAGCCAGAATTGAAAGAGCGCAGAGTTGGCGGAACATTGTAGGACAGGTTCCAGAGAGGAAGAGGCGAGGCCACGGAGAGATTTGAACAAAAGGATGAGAATTTTTTAATCAAAGTGCTGCCCGATCGGGAACCGATGTAGGTCAGTTACTGCTATGATAAAATCCACAATTTGCTATCAACCACCTGTCTTGTCGTTTCAATGTAAAGTGAACATTGTTTAAGCACAACTGACTGCAAACTGTATTATGTTTCTCACTCATCAAAGCTGTCATAGCCTGAGGGGAGTGGAGCCTGCCTCAATAGACTCTTTTATTACATTCCGTGCACCCTGACCAGGTACTATTACTGATATTGTTTTGACGAAAAGGTCATTAACCTGAAGCATTACCTCATGTTTCTCTCCCCTTGGGCCATGCCTGACCTGCTCGGTGGTCCCAGCATTCTCTCTTTTTAGTTCAGATGTCCAGCATCTGCAGTATTTTGCTTTTGCCATTTGCCATTTGCCATTGATTTCAGCGCAATGAGGTGCGCACTGGTGCGTAAACACAGCTGTTTCTCCCCGGAATAAATGGAGCAATTAACGCGCAATAACTGGCAACTTTGAAATTGATGTTAATGCAAATGGTCAACGGTTATCAGGTTTGGCTGAAATAAGGGAGAGTGATTATTTGCACTAGTTTTTTTGAGCGTCCTTCTGCGCCTGCAAGCTTTGGACGCTGCCTCCCCACACATGCGTACCACTGTTCATTGGACTCCGCCCCTGTCCATATAAACACGTCCAATAAGGGACCGCATGTTATAAATGTGGATGTTTTAAGTGGTGGTGACTGTATTTGAAAAGAAGAATCGGAGTTCTCCCAGTGTGCTGAATAACATTCCCACATTACAACATTGACTGCACTTCAAAAGTACTTTATTGGCTGTAAAGAGCTTTGGGATGTCCAGAGGTTGTAAAAGGCGCTATATAAATGCAAGTTTGTTCTTTCTTTCTTTCTTTCAACATCTATCAGCCAACATCACAAAAACATTTTATCTGGTCGTTTCTCTCATCGCTGTATGTGGGAACTTGCTGTGCGTAAATAGCTGCTACGTTTCCTACTTTAAAATAGTGACTACACTTCAAAGTACTTCATTGGTTGTGAAGGGCTTTGGGACGTCCCGAGGTTGTGAAAAGAGCTATATATAAATGCAAGTGCTTTCGTTCGTTCTCAGGATTCGGCAGTGGAACATTAGTCAAGACTCCTGTCCCCAGTCAGTACTCAGAGCCCGTTCCTGTTCTCGCCGAACATTTGCACACATACTTTCCAGCAGCGGGCCCTGGGTAGTGACTGGAGACAGGAGTCTTGATTATGTATATTTGAGGCTCAGGTGTGCTGTCCCGCACACTCAAATACCCTACCACATTTGCTTACCCGACGGCACACCAAAAGTAATTCATTGGTTGTGAATGAGTTTGGGATGCTCTGAGGATTAGAAAGGCATTTTATAAATGCAAATTCTTTCTTTCTCTGACCTTTGCTGAACCCGTCTGTTTTTGTTCAGTATAGCTCATTTAAATAGTTTGGGCCGCACTGGGCTGGAATACAAAGTGATAACCTGCACAAACATTTCTGTGTCCTTCTGCAGATGCAGGTGGTCGGCTCCGCCCCTTTTTGCGCACACGCACCGATCCCTTGGGCAACATGCGTTTTGTCACTGAGGCCGCGCAGGCGCAGTACTCCACAGGCGCAGTACCCCACAGTCGCAGAGAGAGAGGGGAGTGGGGAGAAGGAGAGAGAGGGAATGGGAGGGAGGGGGGAGAGAGAGGGAATCAGAGGGAGGGGGCAGAGAGGGGATGGGGGGGAGAGAGAGAGAGAGAGAGAGAGAGAGAGAGAGAGAGAAAGAGAGGGGAGAGGGAGAGAGAGGGAATCAGAGGGAGGGAGGGGGAGAGAGAGAGAGGGAATTGGAGGGGAGGGGAGAGAGGGAATTGGAGGATGTGGGGGGGGAAAGAGAGAGAGAGAGGGAATCAGAGGGAGGGAGTAGGAGAGAGAGAGGGAAAGAGAGAGAGGGAATCGGAGGGTGGCATGACGGAGGAGAGAGGGGAAGAGAGAGAGGATAGAGAATCGGAGGGAGAGAATCTGAGGGAGAGAGCGAGAGAGGTAATCGAAGGGAGAGAGAAGGAATTGGAGTGAGAGAGAAGGAATCGGAGGGGGTGGGGGGGGAGGGAGGGTCAGGAACTCGGGAGGGGTTAAAGAGGGAGAGCACAGTGGAGACGGGGGAAGAACGTGATCCTTGTGTAAAGGGGGGGATGAGAATGAGAACATGATCCAGATATTAAGATGGATCACGTTCTTCCAACCCCACCCCCTTTACACTCGCACCACATTCTCCCTCTGCTCCCCCTGGACCTGTTGATTACTCGAAAAGCTCGGTGGGTGCGTGGCAAGTGGCTTCATCTTACTGGCCGAAATCCGGAAGTCACGACACTGTCACTATTCACTTCATACCCAATAAACCTGTTAACAATCCGTGACCTGCACACGCTGCCCCATCTATTGTGTGCAGGACAGGAATCTCCAGTAATGTACAGACAGCGTTCTCCTGTGCCTTTCTAACCTGTATACAGACATCTCCAGTACAGTGCACAGGATCATGCCTGTGCTGTCTCTTTGAAAGATCAATGCAATCAGTCACCTCCCCTGTCCTTTCCCCAAGGCCCTGCAAATCTTTCCTTCTCAAGCTACTGCTGAATCTGCTTCCACCACCCTTTCAGACAGTGCATAAAAATATCCTCATCTTCCCTCTGGTTCTTTTGTCAATTATCTTAAATCTGCATCCTCTGGTTACCAACCCTCCTGTCAGTGAAAACAGTTTCTCCCCCTTATTTACTTTATCAAAACCATTCATAATTTAAAGCACGTCCTGGCTGTGTAACTCTGGAAGGGACCAGAATTAAGTTTTTCCCACAGGCTGGAATGACCAGGATTCTTGCTCTGCTCTCTGGACAGTGCCAACCTTTCCCAGCTCCGGTGTCCAGGTCAGTCCAGTGAAGCGCTGATTTCCAGCGTGGTGAAATAAATGGCTCTCGGAGCTGCCCGTACCCTACACCACCCGTGCCATTCGTCAGTGAGAGAGAAGATCCAGAATGGCACAAGGTTGAAAGGTTTACACATTTTCACGATTGAGGCACAGCAAGAGGCCACAGACTAAAATGGTTCAAAAGAAACCTTTAGGACTGCTTGGGTGGGAGAAAAGGACGCCAGCCTGGGGCAGGTGGTGACTCGTCACTGATTAATGCAATTTCTGCGGTCAGGAGCGAGACCCGATTAACATCGAGACAACGGGATTGATACAATCAATCAAGCAGACTAGCCCCTGGATTAATTGGCCAGAGGGGAAAACAAGTTCCCTATGGAAACTACAAGTCTGCGAAAACCCAGGACAACAAAGGATCCCACAAGGTGTGCATTTCTGGATAACGGGGTACAAAAGATAAGGAGTTATCTTTTGCCCCGTCAACTCCATGTGCAAATTGTGGCCATCCAAACCCATCATCACAGCCATCGAGACTGATCCAGATGCATTACCGGAAAAACAGTCCAACAGGAGATGTATTCATAAAATGGATATATATGTAAGAGCTGGGAACAACAGCTCAGAACAAGGAAGACTACGATCAACAAGCAGAACGAGAAGGAGAGAACATCAGTGAGGAACAGCAGGTCAAGGAACAACAACCATGAGCCTACAATCGACAACAGCAGTAACTGGCTGGACGGGCGATTGTATGTCTTCGATCAATCTCTCAGAAGTCTTGTTCTGTCATTTTTAGTTGTTTTTTGTGTAATAAAACTAGCAGTTAGGGTTAAGCTTAAACTTTGCATTACGTGGGGTCCTTCCTGTAATTTTTGAGGTCTTTGAATCAAAGTAGAGTGGAAAACGAACACCCTACAGGGTGATGAAACGTACCCCCGCTCTGTAACAAAGCCAGCTTCAACGGGGCAGGAAGACCCTTACCTTCACGGTGGTTGCGATGAAGCTGCTGCCATGGATTTTGGGGATGGGTGAACGCGCACCATGTGAAATGCCCGTCTGCTTGGCCGTGGGGCTCCCTGCTTCAAACAAAACACAGAGATAAATAAATCTTTGTCGGCCGGCGCGGACACGATGTGCCGAAATGGCCTCCTCCCATGCTGCAAATTTCTATGATTCTATGAAATCGCCCTGCATTTGGAAAAACTACTGGACAAACTGCGAGTCGAGATTTTGTTTTACAAAAAATAAGGTCGCACCCTTAAATGACCCATGAATAGCGAGAGCAGTTGGGTCACTGCTAAATCCAGAAACAGAACTAACTTTACATCAGCATGATCTGCCTATTAATGGACAGCTACAGCCATCCTGGAGTCCCGCAAAGAAATAACCACCACTGCTAATTTTGTCTTTAATAATTTTCTCTTTCGCTCCACTCATCCAATTTGCTCCAACCTATTTGAAAGTGCAGACCACCATTTCACCATTTAAAATGACGGGGTTAATGGCTTTCCTAAAACAGCAGGGGGATCCCAGACAGATGTGCTGGTCTCAACATAGCAGAATTTCTGCACCATTGTATTATGTTTCTAGAATTTTGCTTCTTGGCCACAAATTCTGCTGCAAGCGTTCTGGCAAAGAAATTCGGTTTCGTGGGTTAAATTCTTGTATCAACTGTGCCACACATGTGACTGTGTGCGACTGGCTTAGCATTCAGCTCAGTAATAAATCAGCACCTGCCTTCCATACTGGTGTAGTGAGCATGAGGGGGTGACAAATTATCTCACACTGGCCCATTCACTGCAATGCTGTGTGGCCGACTAACCAGGCAGCAATAACACGTGGTACTCATTCCCTATCCACCTCCACACCACACACCAGTTTCACCCCAGCTCTGGAGCACTGTCAGAATCTGAATTATGTCTACTGTAGACACACCAAGGCATTCCTCACATTGCTAGTCAGCTTTTCCGAAGCCGTTGGTAACAGACGCGGAAGCAAGCCCCGAGAACGGGGATTGCAACATGTTATACATAATAAGTAGTTTACCTTTGTTGCTAATGCAATGACACAAATTGATCAATGCATGAGACTGCCAAACTTAACAATCTACAGCATCAAATTGAAGACAAGCTGGGGTCAAACAAGGAGACGGGCTGGGGTCAAACAAGGAAGTATCCGCTTCCATATCACAGTGTGTGTGAGAGACAGTGTTTGTGTCAGTGAGACAGTATGTGTGTAAGACAGTGTACGTGTGTGTATGTGTGTGTGTGTGTGCATATATGTGAGAGACAGTGTGTGTGTGTGCGTGTATGTGTGTGTGAGTGAGAGAGAGACAGTGTGTGTGTGCGACAGTGTGTGTGTGTGTATGTGTGAGAGAGAGACAGTGTGTGTGTGTGTGTGTGAGAGAGTGTGTGCGAGACAGTGTGTGTATGTGTGCGAGACAGTGTGTGTGTGTGTGTGCGCGCATGTGTCAGTGTGTATGTGTGTGACAGTATGTGTACGTGTGACAGTATGTGTGTGTGTGTGTGTGTGTGTGTGTGTGACAGTGTGCGTGACACTGAGTGTGACACGGTGTGTGTCAGTGTGTGTGTGTGAGATAGTGTGTGTGTGAGAGATAGTGTGTGTGTCAGTGTGTGTGTGTAACAGTGTGTGTGTGTGCGAGTGTATGTGTGTGAGAGTGTGTGTGTGTGTGTGTGTGTGTCAGTGTCTGTGTGTGTGTGTGTGTGTGAGACCATGTCGTTTGTGTGTATGACAGTTTGTGTGTTAGTGTGTGTGTGTTTGTGTGAGACAATATGTGTGTGTGTATATGTGACCATGTCTGTGTGTGTCAGTGTGCGTGTGTGTATGTGTGAATGTGAGTGAGTGAGTGAGTGTCAGTGTGTGTGTGTGTCAGTGTGTGTGTGTGTCAGTGTGAGTGTGTGTGTGTGTGTGTGAGAAACGGTGTATGTGTGAGACAGTGTGTGTGTGTGTGTGTGTGTGTGAGACAGTGTGTGCGTGTGTGTGTATTCGTGAGAGTGTGTGTTTGACAATGTGTTGTGTGTGTGTCAGTGTGTGTGACAGTGTGTGTGTGCGTGTGCGTGTGAGACAGTGTGTGTGTGTGTGTGTATGTGAGAGAGTGTGTGTTTGACAATGTGTTCTGTGTGTGTCAGTGTGTGTGTGACAGTGTGTGTGTGTCAGAGACAGTATGTGTGTGTATGTGTGTGTGTGTGTGAGACAGTGTGTGTGTGTGTCATATTGATTGGACAAAGAAAATTGGCCAGGGTAGCCTTGAGGAAGAGTTCATAGAGTGCATCCAGGCTAGTTTCCTTGAACAGTACATTGCAGAACCAACCAGGGAGCAGGCTATCTTAGATCTGGTACTGTGTAATGAGACAGGATTAATAAACGATCTCGTAGTAAAAGATCCTTCAGGAATGAGTGACCATAACATGGTTGAATTTCAAATCAGTTGGAGGGTGAGAAAGTTGGTTCTCAGACCAGTGTCCTAAGCTTAAATAAAGGAGACTACAAAAATATAAAGGCAGAGTTGGCTAAAGTGGACTGGAAAAATAGACCAAAGTATGGTTGATGAGCAGACATTTAAGGAGATATTTCATAACTCACAACAAAAATATATCCCAATGAGAAAGAAAGACTGCAAGAGAAAGGATAACCATCCGTGGCTAACTAAGGAAATAAGAGAAGGGAATCAAATTGAAAACAAGGGCATACAATGTGGCCAAGACTATTGAGAGGCTAGAGGATTGTGAAATTTTTAAAAGCCAGCAAAGAACGACAAAAAAAATGATTAAGAGAGGGAAGATAGATTATGAAAGTAAACTAGCCCAAAATATAAAAACAGATAGTAAGAGTTTCTACGGGTACATAAAAAGGAAAAGAGTGGCTAAAGTAAATGTTGGTCCCCTGGAGGATGAGACTGGGGAATTAATAATGGAGAACAGGGAAATGGCAGAGACTTTGAACAAATATTCTGTATTGGTCTCCACAGCAGAAGACACTAAAAACATCCCAATAGGGGATAATCAAGGGGCTATAGGGAGGGAGGAACTTAATGCAATCACTAAAGTAGTACTCGGTAAAATAATGGGACTAAAGACAGATAAGTACGCTGGACCTGATGGCTTACATCCTAGGGTCTTAAAAGAAGTGGCTGCAGAGATTGGTTGTAATCTACCAAAATTCCCTGGATTCTGGGGCGGTCCCAGCGGATTGGAAAACCGCAAATGTAACACACCTATTTAAAAAAGGAGGCAGACAAAAAGCAGGAAACTATAGACCAGTTAGTCTAACATCTGTCGTTGGGAAAATACTGGAGTCCATTATTAAGGAAGCAGTAGCGGGACATTTGGAAAAGCATGATTCAATCAAGCAGAGTCAGCATGGTTTTATGAAAGAGAAATCATATTTGACAAATTTGCTGGAGTTCTTTGAGGATGTAACAAGCAGGGTGGATAAAGGGGAAGCAGTGGATGTGGTGTATTTGGATTTCCAGAAGGCATTCGATAAGGTGCCACATAAAAGGTTACTGCACAAGATAAAAGCTCACGGGGTTGGGGATAATATATTAGCATGGATAGAGGATTGGCTAACTAACAGAAAACAGAGAGTCGGGATAAATAGGTCATTTTCCGGTTGGCAAACAGTGACTAGTGGGGTGCCGCAGGGATCGGTGCTTGGGCCTCAACTATTTATAATCTATATTAATGACTTGGATGAAGTGACTGAGTGTAATGTAGCCAAGCTTGCTGATGATACAAAGATGGGTGGGAAAGCAAATTGTGAGGACACAAACAATCTGCAAAGGGATATAGACAGGCTAAGTGAGTGGACAAAAATTTGGCAGATAGAATATAATGTGGGAAAATGTGAGGTTATCCACTTTGGCAGAAATAATAGAAAAACAAATTATAATTTAAATGGAGAAAAATTGCAAAGTGCTGCAGTACAGAGAGACCTGGGAGTCCTTGTGCATGAAACACAAAAAGTTAGTATGCAGGTACAGCAATAATCAGGAAGGTAAATGGAATGTTGGCCTTTATTGCAAGGGGGATAGAGTATAAAAGCAGAGAAGTCCTGCTACAACTGTATAGGGTATTGGTGAGGCCACACCTAGAGTACTGTGTAGAGTTTTCGTCTCCGTATTTAAGGAAGGATATACTTGCATTGGAGGCTGTTGAGAGAAGGTTCACTAGGTTGATTCCGGAGATGAGGGGGTTGACTTATGAGGATGGATTGAGTAGGTTGGGCCTGTACACACTGGAGTTCAGAAAAATGAGGTGTGATTTTATTGAAACATAAGATAATGAGGGGGCTCGACAAGTTGGATGCAGAGAGGATATTTCCACTCATAGGGGAAACTAAAACTAGGGAAAATAGTCTCAGAATAAGGGGCCACCCATTTAAAACTGAGATGAGGAGTAATTTCTTCTCTCAGAGGGTTGTAAATCTATGGAATTCTCTGCCCCAGAGAGCTGTGGAGGCTGGGTCATTAAATATATTTAAGGCGGAGATAGACAGATTTTTGAGTGATAAGGGAATAAAGGGTTATGGGAGCGAACAGGGAAGTGGAGCTGAGTCCTTGTTCAGATCGCCAATGATCTTACTGAATGGCGGAGCAGGCTCGAGGGGCCAAATCACCTACTTCCTACTTCTTATGTTCTTATGTCTGTGTGTGTATGAGACAGTGCGTGTGTGTGTGTGTGTCACAGTGCGCGTGTGTGTGTGTGTGTGTGTGTGTGTGTATGAGACAGTGTGTGTCTGTGTGTGTGTGTGTGTGTATCACAGTGCGCGCGCGTGTGTGTGTGTGTCTGTCAGTGAGCGCGTCAATGTGTGTGTGTGTCAGTGAGCGCGTCAATGTGTGTCTGTTTGTTTCAGTGCGTGTGTGTGTCAGTGTGTGTGTGTGTGAATGTGAGTGTGTCAGTGTGTGTGTGTGTGAATGTGTGTGTGTCAGTGTGTGTGAGTGTGTCAGTGTGTGTGTGTGTGTCAGTGTGTGAGACAGCATGTGTGTATGTGAGACCATATGTGAGACAGTGTGTGTGTCAGTGTGCGTGCAACAGTGTGTGAGACAGTGTGTGTGTATGTATGTGAGACAGTGTGTGTGTGTGTGTGTGTGTGTGTGTGTGAGAGAGAGACACTGTATGTGTGTGACAGACTGTGTGTATGTGTGTGTGTGTATGTGTGTGTGTGTCAGTGTGTGTGTGTCGGTGTGTGTATGTGTTGGTGTGTGTGTGTGTGTGTGTGTGTATGTGAGACAGTGCACGCCGTGTGTGTGTGTGTCTATAAGTGCGTCAGCGTGTCTGTGTCAGCGTGTCTGTGTGACAGCGTGTGTGTGTGTGTGAGAGACAGTGTGCGTGTGTCAATGTGTGTGTGACAGTTTGTGTGTGTGTGTGACAGTTTGTGTATTTGTGTCAGTGTGTGTGTGAGACTGTGTGTGTGTCAGTGTATGAGAGACAGTGTGTGTGTGTGTGTATGTGTGACAGCGTGTGTGTCAGTTTGTGTGTATGTGACAGCGTGTGTGTGTCAGTTTGTGTGTGCGTGTGACAGTTTGTGAGTGTATGTCAGTGTGTGTGTGTGTGTGTGTCAGTGTGTGTGTCAGTGTGTGTGTGACAGTGTGTGTGACAGTGGGGCCAAAATTGCCCCTTCCCTTCAGACCTGTTACCGGCGGCCATGTGGCGGAGTGGAATGGCCGCCGAGTTTTTGTGGAATGGCCATCATTTTGAAAACTGCCCTCCTGCGGTAACCCGGCGGTGACCCGCTCCCCCCACTTACGCCCCGCTGCTGCCCATCCGTCATAAGTGCATCATCAGAGCGCGCACCGCCGATGCTCCCCCCCAAACTTGAAATTCTGCCGAGAAAATCTTGCTGCGGCCGCTCGGTGCCGCCTGCAGCTTTTTCTGTCAGTGCACTGTGTTTATAGTGTGTATAAAATGGCGCTGCGGCCGCCATTAAAGGGGAGGATGCACTGCCGCGACCGTCATCTTATTTTTGTTTCGGCCGACTGCTCGATCGGCCCAACATTTATAGCCCCGAGTTCAGCCAGGCCACCAAAAGGCAGCCTGGCACCCTCTCGTGGGTGCCAGGCCGCTGGCCCGGCTGAAACCCTCCCTGGTGGCCCAGTGGACCTAACTAAAATAAACGCAGAGTTCACAGTGGCTCTCCCCTTTAAGTGAGGGGGAGAGACATGGCGACACGCCAGCGTGACGACTTCATTAGTGCTATGCTGCTGAGTGACAGTAGCTGACACTCTGCCCACCCCCACTTTCACCCCTCTAGTGACTGAACTTCCGCTCCCCGCCTCACTTCCACACCCATTATGACAGTGTGTGTGTGTGGCAGTATGTGTGTGACAGTGCGTATGTGTGTGTGAGAGACAGTGTGTGTGTGTGACTGTGTGTGTGTGTGAGAGAGACAGTGTGTGTGTGAGAGACAGTGTGTGTGTGTGTGTGTGTGTGTGTGTGTGTGACTGTGTGTGTGTGTGAGAGAGACAGTGTGTGTGTGAGAGACAGTGTGTGTGAGAGACAGTGTGTGTGTGTGTGTGTGTGTGTGTGTGTGTGACTGTGTGTGTGTGACTGTGTGTGTGTGTGAGAGACAGTGTGTGTATGTGTGTGTGTGTGTGTGAGACTGTGTGTGTGTGTGTGTGTGTGTGTGTGAGAGAGACTGTGTGTGTGTGTGTGTGTGTGTGTGTGAGAGAGACTGTGTGTGTGTGTGTCAGTGTGTGTGTGTATGTGTGTGAGAGACAGTGTGTCAGTGTGTGTGTCAGTGTGTGTGTCAGTGTGTGTGTCAGTGTGTGTCAGTGTGTGTGTATGTGTGAGACAGTGTGTATGTGTGTGTGTGTCAGTGTGTGTGTGTATGTGTGTGAGAGACAGTGTGTCAGTGTGTGTGTGTCAGTGTGTGTGTCAGTGTGTGTGTCAGTGTGCCAGTGTGTGTGTGAGTATGTGTGAGACAGTGTGTATGTGTGTGTGTGTGTGTGTGAGACAGTGTGTGTCAGTGCATGAGAGTGTGTGTGTGTGTGTGTGTGTGTGTGTGTGTGTGCGAGCGACAGTGTGTGTGTGTGTGTGTGCGTGACAGTGTGTGTGTGTGTGCGAGCGACAGTGTGTGTGTGTGTGTGCGTGACAGTGTGTGTGTGCGACAGCGTGTGTGTGTACGACAGTGTGTGTGTGTGTGTGTGTGTGTGCGTGACCGTGTGTGTGCGCGACCGTGTGTGTGTGTGTGCGCGTGTGAGTGTGTGTGTGTGTGTGCGTGTGTGTGTGTGTGTGTGCGACAATGTGTGTGTGCGCGTGTGTGACAGTGTGTGTGTGTGTGTGTGTGCGCGACCGTGTGTGTGTGTGTGTGCGACAATGTGTGTGTGCGCGTGTGTGACAGTGTGTGTGTGTGCGACAATGTGTGTGTGCGCGTGTGTGACAGTGTGTGTGTGTGCGCGTGACCGTGTGTGTGTGTGTGTGTGTGCGCGCGACCGTGTGTGTGTGTGTGTGTGTGCGCGCGCGTGTGTGTGTGTGCGCGTGTGAGTGTGTGTGTGTGTGTGCGACAATGTGTGTGTGATTGGTTGGTCAGTACCTGCGTTTGATGTTGGCACTCCAATCACTTGTCCAGGCTTGTCCACTATAATGTAGGGGTTACTTATGACAGAGATGGATGATCCTTGCTTCATGTGGACAGGAGTAGAGGTCGGAGTACGTGGCAAAGGAGAGTGACACGGAGTAGAGATTGGCGATCCTACAGTAACATAAAATAATTAGTACACTTGCCAGCACTTTTAAACTTCAAGAAAGAAAGCCTTGCATTTATATAGCGCCTTTCACAACTACTGGATGTCTCAAAGTGCTTTACAGCCAATGAAGTATTTTTTGGAGTGTAGTCACTGTTGTAACGTGGGAACATATCCCGTTCTTTCACCGTCACACATTTCGTGCTCTCTCTCCAGCCCAGTGTGTTTAGGCGCCAACCAGTGTAGCACTGAGCCAAACAGGGCACAACAACTACCCTTTTCCTTATTTCTGTCCTTCCATTCTCCTCATTATTCCTGTTGTTTCCATTATTCCTGTTTTTTTCTATAATTCCAGCTATTCTGTCATTCCCTGTCTTTTCTTTAATATGCTTTTTCCATAATTCCATCATTTCCATCCCTTCCCTCATTCTCATCCTGTCCATCATTATGTCATGTGTGTCAGCTGTGGCTCAGTGGGTAGCACACGCACCTCTGAGCCAGAAAGTTGTGGGTTCAAGTCCCACTCCAGAGACCTGAGCACAAAAATCTAGGCTGACACTGCAGTACAGCACTGAGGGAGTGTTGCACTGTCGGAGACACGTCTTTTGGATGAGGCGTTAAACTGAGGCCCTGTCTGCTCTCTCAGGTGGACGTGAAAGATCCATGGCACTATTTCAAAGAAGAGCAGGGGATTTATCCAGGCCTATATTTATCCTCAAACAACATCACTAACAGATTCCAGGTAATTATCATATTGCTGTTGATGGGGCTTGCTGTGCATAAATGCGCACGTTTCCTATATTACAACGTGACCGCACTCCAAAATTACTTCATTGGCTGTAAAGCACTGTGGAATGTCCTGAGGTCATGAAGGGTGTTATAGAAAATGCAAGTCTTTCTTTCTATCATTCCCATATTTTCCATATTTCCATCCATTCCATTATTCCATCCTCACCATCATTCCCAATCGTTCCATTATTCCACCTTTACCATCATTCCAGCATTCCATCATTCCCATCCTTTCCAACATTCCCATCATTCTATTTTTGTCATTATTCCCATCTTTCCACAATTCCCACCCTATCTACAAGTCCTGTCAGTTTTGGTTACAGGAGTATTGTGCTGACAGTGCGGGGAGAACAGAGACTGCTGAAAGTACACAGAGCAGGGCGATTAGTGTGTGGATGAGAACAAGAGGCTGATGTGTCTGGTGGGATTACTGCATCGCCCCATCTCGCTTCGTTTTGGTCAATCCTGTAAATGGGAGTTCTCCTCCCTCACCTCGTCCATGCTGATGGGATGGTCTGAAACAAACGTCACCTTGTCTCTCTCAAATGCTGCACAGTCCAGAATGTTCCCTTTTTAATTTCACTATTCTTTGACATTTATTTGTTTTTCGCCCTGAAGGTGTGACTGCTTTCTCAGCTTTTCCGGCACAGTGCGTTTAACCTTGGGAACACGCGTACCTGACACAATTTTGCAGCTCACAGTGATGGGCTGGAAGGACTTCCCTGGAGAGTCGGCAGGGCTGGGGAGCTGACCCTGAGGGACGATCTTGCAGCTGGCTGTGATTGGCTGGAACGCAGAGTTGCCGTGTGACCCGAATGTGACCTTCTGAGTGACCACTGGCCTGGTTGGTGTGCGCTCCAGGGAAGACTGTCCCAAGTGACTGCTGGAACCCACCTCACTTTTGACAGGCAGTTCCACCTTAACTAAAAATGCAAAATAAAGAAACAAGCATATTCCATTAATGCTGGAGGATTGAAGTCTCCATTAATCCAGCACAATCCCCTTTCTTGAGGACTTATTCATGTACAAATGTAAAACCTTCCCCAGCCATAGGAATGTAGCAACCTGTTCCGTCATCCAATTAGATCATGGCTGATCTGCACCTTAACTCCATTTACCTGAAATGGTTCCATATCCCTTAATACCCTTGTCTAACAAGAATCTATGAATCTCAGTTCTGACATTTTCAACTGAACCTCAGTCTCAACAGCTTTTTAGGGGAGAGAGTTCCAGATTTCCACGACCCTTTGTGTGAAGAAGTGCTTCCTGACATCGCCCCCGAAAGGCCTAGTTCTAATGTTAAGGTTATGCCCCCTTGTCTGGACTCCCCCACCAGAGGAATTAGTTTTACTCTATCTACCTTATCAAATCCTTTAATCATTTTAAACACCTCGATTAGATCACCTGTTAATCTTCTACACTCAAGCCAAGCCTATGCAACCACACAGAGTATATCAAACAAAAGGTCACAGCTTCATTTCCCAGCCTTGGCTGAGTAAGTTGATCCTAGCTAAAGCAGGGGTTGGGACACTACAATTGGTCTCCGGACCCCTGGGCTTGGGGAAAGGAATCTGTCCTGAAGGCACTGCCTCTTGCTGGGGTTGTTGCATGGTCCACCAGGACCTCACTCAAGTGGCCCACTGTCACATGTCAACAGAGTTTTAGTTTATAAATTCAGCCCTTCAAACGCATGATTTTGAATGCATTAACGATCCCCATATTGCTACAAGCTTACATTAGCAAGACCCGTCCGTCTCTTGACGGAACTACACAGACTGATCCTGACAGATAAAACTCAAGAAGAGTCACAATTGCAAACAACACACAGCACCTGGGCCTTGAGATTCTGTTGTGCGGCATTAGCATACAAACACATTAAACAGCAGTGTGTCCCTGTTTGATCTGGAACATGTATAAACAAGTGTGCCCCTCAGTGTTTGGTTTGAATGCATATAAATGTGTGTGTGTGACTCCGTGTTTGTTTCAGGGTTCATACATACATGTGCATGGCTCTGTGTTGGTTTGTACATACATGTGTGCGGTTCCATGTTGGGTTCGTACATACATGTGTGTGGCTCCGTGTTTGGGTTTGTACATACATGCGTGTGGCGCCGTGTTTGTACATACGTGTGTGTGACTCCATGTTGGGTTTGTACATGCATATGTGTGACTCCGTGTTTGGGTTTGTACATACATGTGTGTGACTCCGTGTTTGGGTTTGTACATATATGCATGTGGCTCCGTGTGGCTCTCCAATGATACAAGACTCATCTCACCTTTTTCTGAAGTGACTCCCAAAGAGTCATGTGGCAGCCTTTCAGAAGCAGAGCTCAAAGCTGCTGCAGACACATGCGTTCCTCTTGCTGACATCATAGGGGGAGTGGAGGACATTGCGGATTGTGTGGGTGTGATAGACTGAGGGGTCCTGCTGCAGGAGGAGGAGCAGGAGGAGGATGAAGAAAGAAACACTGCTGTGGAGCCAGAAGGAGGCAGTGCCGTGGGAAGGTAGTCCTCACTGAGAGAGTCACGGTGCAGTTCAACGTCCACCACCTGTTGCAGCGGGAACACAGAGCGAGCACTGTCATTACAGAGCTCAAATACCACGGGGAGAAACTCGGTTGGATCGCGCCCCTCGCTACAGAGGCACTAAAGGGTTTGCAGCCCCGAGCGCTGACATTCATGCCGCTTGCCAAATTCAGTGTGCCGGTACTGGCAGCGCTGAGGAGTATCGCCCGGGAGCATCGCACCAGAGTACAACGCCCCCGGTATCGACACAGAAACCAAATTTGGTTTGCGCTGCACCTGTAGCAGCCTGTAATGACCCCGCCAGAGAAAGCTGGCATACAGAGCTGTCCCGGGGGGGCTAAGGGAAGGAATGACTGCATGAGGTAAGTGTGATTGATAATTTTTTTTGCGATTTAACTTTGGTGAGTATTGTATACAGAATGTTTTTTGGTTCCAATTTTTTTTTTTTTGCAGAGCGGACTCTCTTAGGGCACTACGAAGCCGGCTCTTTAGCTCGGGATATTCAGTTGCGCACTCGGTCTAGCGCCCCAAGAGAAGTGGTGAACGCTCCCCTTAGCGCTCCACTCCACTGTCAGGGCACAAAAGCTGAATTTTGCTGTTCCCGTCGCTAAAATATTTCCAGTGCTAAATTTAGCAACCGCCTGACATTCGCGCCTTAGGAACCCTCCAACCAAATTTCTAGCCACAACTCTTTAAAAATAAACAGGAGACAGAAACATGCACAGAGCCAGCGTAAGTACAGGAACAGAACTGAGAAGTATTTACAGCAACAACTTATATTTATATAGCGCCGTTAATGTGGTAAAATGTCCCAAGGGCTTCACCAGAGCGTTATCAAACAAAATTTGGCACCAAGCCACATAAGGAGATATTAGGACAGGTGCAGATATGTTTTAAGGAGTGTCATGAAGGAGGAAAGAGAGGTAGAGAGGCAGAAAGGTTTAGGATGGCAATTCCAGAGCTTGGGGCCTGGTCAGCTGAAGGCACGGTTGCCATTGGTGGAGCGATGAAAATCGGGGATGCTCAAGAGGTCAGAATTCTAGGAGCACAGAGAACTCAAGAGGGTTGTTGGGCTCGAGGAGATCATAGAGATAGGGAGGGGCGAGGCAATGAAGGTATTTGCAACAAGGATGAGAATTTTTAAATCGAGACACATTTTATAAATGGACCACATTCCACAAGCCTAGAAACGATGTTGGTGATATTACTGGATGAAAGCACAATTCATCAGCTGGCCAAACCGGCACCTACTTTAAACCGACACTCGCCTCCTTATTTAAATTGGTTGACACCAGCGCTTCAAAAGTGGACGGAGGATTGTCATATGAGTGGGTAAGCATTTGACAGTAATTTCTAGGTGATTATCACAATGGAGAGATTTAATTTTTCAAGAGAGAAGCTGTCAGACATGGCACCAATGGGGCTGCTCCAAACCTCTCGGCAGAGAATAAAGAGAATCCCAACCGCGATTCCTCCTCCCGATCACGGACCTTGCTGCTAATGTACAAATTGGTCTCGGTTGTGATTCGGCTTCGGGCAGCCAGCCCACGCCCACTGTCCAGGTTTGCACCTGAGCAATGGTCACATGGGTGACGGTCTGCGAAATTGGAATCATGGAGACCGCACTTTCAGAGCTGAAAGGACTAAGTGGAAAAAAGAGAGCAAGATATATATAGAAAAATATATATAAAAGCATACCGTTTCTGCACCAAGTGTCTGCAGGCCAGTGTATGTTCTGTCCAGCTGTGGGAATAAATCAAACGCATTATCAGTAAATAGGAAGATGGCGGTATACATTCAACTTGAGCATTTCAAAACGGAAATGGTGGTCTAGGGAACCAAGTACAACAGTGGGTCAGTCGCTGACCTTTCACTTCCGGGAGTTCAGTTCAGATCCAGCCCAACCTGATGTAATGGGTCTAGATTTTCTACTCGCTGAGCAGGTATGGGCAAAAAATTAGGTTTGAAGTCTTTTCTCTATGCTGGCAGTCTCAAATCATAAACACAAAACAGGTCCTGATTTGACAATTTCACTTAGACATGGCCTATGTCAGAAATTGAAATGTCGCACTGGATTAGAGCAGAATCACATAATTCAGATATAATAGAAGCAGCTTCGTTCTGCATCGACCATGTGTAACCTGGGAGCACTTGGTGAGTCAGTGTAGAGGGAGCTTTTCCCTGTGCTTATATAGTGTCACCTTGTCTCAGTGGCCACACTCTCGCCACAAGGCAGGTCTTGGGTTCAAGCTCCACTCCAGGACCTGAGCACATAAGCTAAGTGGACACCAGTGCATACTGAGGGGGTGCTCAAGTGTCGGAGATGCCATCTTTCAGATGGGGCGTTAAACTGAGGCCCCGCCTGCCTGGTCAAGAGGGCATAAAAGCTCCTACAGAACTATGTGAAGAACAGCAGGGAGTTCACCTGGTGAATGGCAAACATTTATTCCTAAACCAACATGGAGTTGCGATAGATCAGCCATTATCTAATTGAATGGCGGAGCAGGCTCGAGGGACCGAATAGCGCACTCCTGCTCTTATTTCTTATGTTCTTATTCATTGTCAGACCAGGAACCAATGTAGGTCAGCAAGCACAGGGGTGATGGGTGAACAGGACATGGTGCGAGTTAGGATACAGGCAGCAGAGTTTTGGATGAGCTCAAGTTTAGAGAGGGTGAAAGATGGGAGGCCAGCCAGGAGAGCATTGGAGTAGTCAAGTCTAGAGGTATCAAAGGCATGGATGAGGCTTTCAGCAGCGGATGAGCTGAGGCAGGGGCAGAGATGGACGATGTTACGGCGGTGGAAGCAGGCGATCTTTGTGAAGGTGTGGATATGTGGTTCGAAGCTCATCTCGGGGTCAAATACGACACCAAGGTTGCGAACATTCTGGTTCAGCCTCAGACAGATGCCAGGGAGAGGGATGGAGTCGGTGGCGAGGGAACGGAGTTTGTGGCAGGGACTAACAATAGCTTCAGTCTTCCCAATATTTAGTTGGAGGAAATTTCTGCTCATCCAGTACTGGATGCTGGACAAGCAGTGTGACAATTTAGAGACAGCAGAGGGGTCAGGAGAGGTGTTGGTGAGGAGCCAAGCTCGCGATGAGGAGCCACACTCATGGCATGGAATGATGCTCACACTCCCTTGTCCCCATTTCTGTGCTCCCTGGAACAGAACCTCGCAATGTCCCTCAGGGTTCGACACACAGACCAGGGTTTTCCACTCTGTTCTCTGTCCACCCACTGCCTCTAGCCCAGTAGTTCTCCTGCAGGCATGGCTAATGTAAGGGAAGCACCCTCCATCACAGTGACAATTAACTGCAACCCACACTTTCTGTGACAACTGAAGGCAAATAATGGTCCAGAAATCGCGGCCCCCCGCGCTGCGACGCGCAGTCACGAGAGGCCTCCGGACCGGGATTTTGCATGGCCGCAGCAGCTTCAGGTAGGTGCGCATCTTTTTTCTATAATCCATTCGAAAGCCCGCGGGAAGGAAAAACTGGGATTTCTGGGCCAGTAGGTCATTTTGTATTATCGACTCACGATCGCAAGGAACCAGATTGAAACTTTCCCAAAATTCACTTCAGTTCAATTGGATTCATCTCTGGGTGCCAGAAGCTTTTACGCCCACCTGAGAGGGCAGGCTCAGTTTAACTCAGTCTCATCCGAAAGACGGCACCTCTGACAGGATAACACTAAAATGTTGGCCTCGATTATGTGCTGAAGATTCTGGTGTGCGACTTGGACCTTCTGACTCAGAGGCGCGAGTGCTACCCACTGACACCGATCATTTAAAATAAATAAAATTAACTTCTTATAGCGATAGTGTGTCACAGGGCTTTCACTATTCACAGCAGATACTCAACTCACTGGAGACAGCGGCAGGACTTGGGTCAAAGGTTAATGTTTACCCTTTGCACAGGGGATCTGAAGGACAAGTTTTGTTTTTATTCTGTCATGGGATGTGGGCGTCGCTGGCAAGGCCAGCATTTATTGCCCATCTCCAATTGCCCTTGAGAAGGTGGTGGTGAACCACCTTCTTGAACCGCTGCAGTCCGTGTGGTGAGGGTGCTCTCACAGTGCTGTTAGGAAGGGTGTGCCAGGATTTTGACCCAACAACGATAACGGAACAGCGACATACTTCCAAGTCAGGATGGTGTGTGGCTTGGAGGGGAACATGGAGGTGATGGTGCTCCCATGCACCTGCTGCCCTTATCTTCTAGGTGATAGATGTCATGGGTAAATATTTAATTTAATCTACCTAGAACTTAAACTAGATCGAGTAATTAGTTAAAAAGTAAGCTAAGATAATGAAATACATAAACTTTATTTAACTGAACTGAATTAAAATAAGTTGACAAAGGGATGGCAGTGCAGGTGGTGTGCCACAACTGCGGCATGTGGGAGTTTGTGGAGAGCATTGTGATTCCCGACAACCATGTCTACAGTAAGTGTCTGCAACTCGAGGAACTTCGGCTCAGAGTTGTTGAGCTGGAGTCTGAGGTGCAGACATTGCGGGGCATCAGGGAGGGGGAGAGTTACCTGAACACTTTGATCCAGGATGCAGTCACACCCCTTAGCTTAGTTAGTGGTACAGGTCCGGTTAGTGGTCAGGGACAGAAGGGTGTGACTGCAACTCAGGCAGGTAAGGAGGCAGTGCAGTGCTGGAGGAGCCTAGGCCTTTGCCCTTATCCAACAGGTTTGAGGTTCTTGCGGCCTGTTTGGATGAGGGCAAAGTTTGCTAGGTAGATGAGCAAACTGGCCATGGTACAAGAGGCCATTCGGGGGCGGGGGGGAGGGGGAGGGTGGGGAGTGAAAGGAAATGTTGTAGTAGTAGGGGACAGTATAGTCGCGATCAGGAGTTCCGAATGCTGTGTTGTCTGCCAGGGTTGAGGATATCTCCTCGTGGTTAGGGAAGAATTTGGAGTGGGAGGGGGAGGATCCAGTTCTTGTGGTCCACGTAGGAACCAATGACATAGGTAGAACCAGGAATGGGATCTTGCTGAGAGAGTGTGAGGAGCTAGGCTCCAGATCAAGTCCAATTGAGTCCAAAAATCTATCTATCTCCGCCTTCAATATATTCAACAACCCCCTGCATCCACCGCCCTTTTAGGTAGAGAATTCGAAAGATTCACAACCCTCAGAATGAAGAAATTCCTCCAGATCTCGGTCAAATGGCCAACCTCTTATCCTGAGACTATGCCCCCTATTTCCAGACTCTCCAGCCAGGGCAACCTCTCAGCACCTTTTTTTTTTAAACTCATTTGTGGGAGTTGGACGTCACTGGCAAGGCCAGCATTTATTGCCCATCCCGAATTGCACGCGAGGTGGTGGTGGTGGTGAGTTACTTTCTTTAAAGTCAATGAAGTGAGTGGCTTGCGAGGCCATTTCAGAGGGCTGTTAAAAGTCAACCACATTGCTGCAGGGGTCTGGAGTCACATATCGGCAAAACCAGGTAACGAAGGCCGATTTCCTTCCCTAAAGGACATGAGCGAACCAGATGGGTTTTTAAGAGCACGCTCAAGGGGCTGAATGACCGACTTAAGCTTTTTTTTCCACCATCTCAGCTTCTAACTCCGATAACAGCGACACCGTGCCGTCTCCTCACCTTGGGTTTAGCTGGATGGCATTACTGATATTAGCTTTTTATTCCAGACTAATTTAACTGAATTTAAATGACACAGCTACCGGGGTGGGATTTGAACTCATGACCCCGGAGCATTAGCCCAGGCCTCTGGATTACTAGTCCAGTAACATAAGCACCATTCCTAGAACAGTGAGCAGTAGCTAACAGAGTTCAAAACTAATCACAAATAAAATGAAATCAATAAAGGAAAAGCAGGATTTTGGAATGAGAATTTTAGAAACATTTTTTTAAAAAATAGATATGTACTTTTTCTTCCCACATTACTCTACCATTCCCAACATGGGAAGGTTCGGCTTGAGGACAGACCATCAGCTGGGGAACAGACCGTCGCCTGGGGAACAGACCATCGCCGGGGGGGACAGACCATCGTCGAGGGGTCAGACTATCGCCGAGGGGTCAGATAGCCTCAAGAACAGACTATTGCCTGGGGGACAGATAGGCTCAAGGACAGACTATCGCCTAGGGGACAAACTAACGCCTAGGGCACAGACTAACCGCTAGGACACAGACTAGATGCAGTACCTCATCTCTCACAACTTTGGCCACTCAGTGCAACCATTTTTGAACATGCACGTGTTTGAGTTCTCTGTTCGAAAATGCCGTCCAGCTAAACCCAAGGTGAGGAGACTGGATGCTGTTGCTGTAATCGGAGATGGTTGGGGAAAAAAACAAGAGTAGTCCACTTAGCCCCACAAGCCTGCTCTACTGTTCAATCAGATCATGGCTGATCTGTACCTCAGCTCCATTTACCCTCCTTCACTCCAGGTCCCTTGATAACCTTACTGAACAAATACTATCGATTTTAGTCTTGAAAGCTCCAATTGTTCCAGCATTCTGATCTGATCAGTGATAAAATAATTCTGGCCCCTTGTTCCAGACCTAATTTATATGACTGACTGCAGCACACAGGTTTACACGAGCCCAAATAAAAGCAGAGCAGCACAGAGTATACAGTATGTCTGGGGCTCTTCTTCACCCAAGAGCTGCTATACCTTCAGCTGGTGAATGATGTCTATTCTCTTGTTGCGCAGGTCCCTGAAGTGGATCTGGATACGTACAGGGAACTCACCCCAGCCTCGTCTGGTCAGGTGAAATGGTGGTTCACTAAACAGAAAACACAGCCAAAAAGAAACAGAAAATCATTTAACAGCAAAATCTGTTTCAGCAGCAAAAATCATTTAAATGGCAACAACAAAGCACCACCAATGTGTCTCACATGACTTCTTATTCACTCCTTCACCGTCTAATGAACCTCACAACACAGCCTAGCTCTGGGTATCGCACTCAAGATGACAAAACCATTGCTCATGAGGAATGTCTGACAAGAGGAGAGGGAGCACATCGACTCTGGTTCATAGAGACACTTGGGAACCCAAGGCCTGAAATGGGCTGTGTATGTGCTGTACCTGAGCTGGGAGTGTTTGATGAGACAGTATAGAGGGAGCTTTACTCTGTATCTAACCCGTGCTGTACCTGCCCTGGGAATGTTTGATGGGACAGTGCACAGGGAGCTTTACTCTGTATCTAACCCATGCTGTACCTGCCCTGGGAGTGTTTGATGGGACAGTATAGAGGGAGCTTTACTCTGTATCTAACCCGTGCTATACCTGCCCTGGGAGTGTTTGATGGGACAGTATAGAGGGAGCTTTACTCTGTATCTAACCCGTGCTGTACCTGCCCTGGGAGTGTTTGATGGGACAGTGTACAGGGAGCTTTACTCTGTATTTAGCTCATGCTTGATGTTGACACTGGATACCTCAAATAGAAAGCGTTCCATTACCCAGCTCCAACAAATTCATCTTGAGCATAAAATGTGTCAAGAAAAGTTTTTAAAAATGTAATAATTTGCATGTTACACTCGGCCTTTTCTCTCTTCACAGATTCCTGCTCCAATTTGCTAACATCGCTCTTTATAAACTCCAATCCTAATTGTGGCTTCCAGCGTTGATCAGAGAGTCTGGGAACCAAATATTCTGGTGTTTATGAGAGGATTACAAGTGACACTCAGAGAAAGCCTTACTCTCGATAAATGAAAAATAAAAATGTGCAGCTTTGCGAGGGGCACAGAAACAAACAGATATGTTTCAACCAAAAAAAGATGTCTCCGCTCTCCATTCATTGGGCAATAAATGTAATTCGTCATTTTTAGAAATTTTAATTAAGGTTCACAGTTTGTTACTCTCTGGCTCCCTGCGTTAGCTTTGCTAGAATACAATTCACAGTCCCTGGTCTGTACAAACTACCTGACTGCCACCCTCCTGACTGTCTTTCTGATTTTAAACACTTGGATCACTTTGCCTCGCCCTGACCAGGAGTTAAGCCCGAGATGAGAGAAGGAGCCACACCTGACTTCCACCAGGTCGTTCGGCTTGTAGCTGGGGTGGAGGAAAAACCAGACCTTCTTCACAAAATGGTCGATTGAGGGCTCCTTCCGCGAACCTCGCACATAAACCATCCACTTATGGGTGGACTGATCGTTCTCCTCTCTCTTGTCTGGGGGAATATACCTGTAAAATAACCAAATAGTCAATTATACAGACAACCAGCATCGACACTACCAACAAATCCCCTCAACTTCTTTCAGGGTGCCACAGTTGAACTGAGTGGAACTCCCATTGGTGAAATGTCTTTCTGAGACACTTGGATAAATGTGAAGTTATCCACTTTGGTAGGAAAATCATAAGGACAAAGTATTATTTAAATGGTGATGGTTTGAGAAATGTCGATGTACAAAGGGACCTGGGTATCCTTGTACACTAGTCATTGAAAGCAAACATGCAGGTGCAGCAAGCAATTAGGAAGGCAAATGGTATGTTGGCCTTCATTGCAAGAGGATTTGAGTACAGGAGCAAGGATGTCTTACTGCAGTTATACAGGGCCTTGGTGAGACCGCACCTGGAGTATTGTGTGCAGTTTTGGTCTCCTTACGTAAGAAAGGATATACTTGCCATAGAGGGAGTGCAGCGAAGGTTCACCAGACTGATTCCTGGGATGGCAGGACTGTCGTATGAGGAGAGATTGGGTCGACTAGGCCTGTATTCACTAGAGTTTAGAAGAATGAGAGGGGATCTCATTGAAACGTATAAAATTCTGACTGGGTTGGATAGACTGGATGCGAGGAGGATGTTTCCCCTGGCTGGGAAGTCTAGAACAAGGGGTCACAGTCTCAGGATACGGAGTAGGAAATTTAGGACCGAGATGAGGAGAAATTTTTCACTCAGAGGGTGGTGAACCTGTGGAATTCTCTACTACAGAAGGTGGTGGAGGTCAAGTCACTGAATATATTTAAGAGGGAGATAGATAGATTTCTAGAAACAAAAGGCATCAAGGGGTATGGGGAAAAAGCGGGAATATGGTGTTGAGATAGAGGATCAGCCATGATCATATTGAATAGCGGTGCAGAATTCAAGGGCCGAATGGCCTACTACTGCTTCTATTTTCTATGTTTCTATGAGACAAGAGCAGGAATTAGCCCAGGGAGACTGAGATAAGGAGCAGGAATTAGCCCAGGGCCTGAGAACAGGACCTGGAAACAACATGGTTCATCACTTTCAGTACCTAGATAATATGTCGGAGTTAAAAATCTAATTGAATGTTGCAACATATAACCAGAACAATGGAGTGCAAACCTACAAAGGTTATACTGGGCTTTACAATTCATTGGACAAACTTCAGTTAAGTCCAGTATAAGAACAGGATTAGGCAATTCAGCCTCTCGAGCTTGTTCCAATATTCAATCACTTCATGCCTGATTTGTACCTCACCATTGATCCATAATCTCTACCTTTACCGAACAACATAGAAACATAGAAAATAGGTGCAGGAGTCGGCCATTCGGCCATTTGAGCCTGCACCGCCATTCAATGAGTTCATGGCTGAACATGCAACTTCAGTACCCCATTCCTGCTTTCTCGCCATACCCTTTGATTCCCTCACCATACCCCTTGATCCCCAGCAGGGTTGAACTGATGAGAAACCTGCCTTTGTTGCAGCTGTACTTTGTTATTCTGTCCCCTAACGCATGTAAAAATGAGGGTAAATTTATTATAACACATGAGCATATGCATACAGACATCAGGGGATTTAACTTCCATTGTGTTCTCCCGATCATCTGCCATAACTTCGGCAGAAGATCTGCGGAAACCCTGGAGAATTACTGGTTTTGCCTTTTCTCAGGAGTTTCCAAGGATTCTCTGCCGAAGTTATGGCAAACAATCATGATGACCCCACCAGGGAAATGATTACTACGGCGTTCTGTTTGCAGTGAAGAGATTACAGAACATCAACTCTTTTCATTTTATACCCTGATCTTCCTCAGTTGCACTTACACTCCCGCCAAGAGGGGAAGGGGTTAGAAGATAAGAAAGAGAAATACAAAACACCACGAAACACTGAGAGATGCAAACAGACACCAAGAGAGACCAAGCACTGACTTTGAAACGTTGCCAACGACAATGGTCTTCTTGACATAAAGACGTGATAGGTCGTCATTGGTTGTGAGATAGGTGCACCGCTGCTCTATCTCCTGTGGGGTTGGGACTCCAAAGGTATCCTAGAAAAGATAGAGAAAAAAAAACATGCGATGAGTCGCTGTATTTTGTTCAATGATGTGTTGTCGCCACCCGTTTTCTCCCCCCACTGCCCCTTCCGATCTCCTTGGACGACTGACCTCCACCAGGGCCATCCAATCCGCGTCGTCTGCCAGACCAGCAACCCGTGTGTGGATAACTCCGCTGATTCTCAGACCCTCACTGCGGGAGCTCTACTCGTCACCTCCCCCATCCCACATTAGTGCGGTGAGATGGGCAAGTCGGCAGGGTGGGATCAAACGTGTGGCCTGCTCCCTGTTACTGCTGACTTGTGCAGTGACACCAAGTGCCGCCCACCACTCCACTTACCACAGCTCTGCTGTGAATTGTAGATTGCGTTGAAATTGGAGAACTGATATTTTCCTTCTCCTCATTCCCAAAAGGTAAAGTGCAAGTTAACATATGTTGATGCAGTCCCGTGTAACAACGATTTATAAAGAGGGGGTAACTCTGAACTGAAAGTTTTCAGTGTGATGTACAAATGCTATCACACCTGCCATGTATTCCAGGTAGTTATTTGCTAAACAGAGGCAGAAGTATTGACGTTGTCCTGTTAAGATGCCAGAGTCACTCAAGAGATTTCCTACCCAACAGAAGAATTGAAATCTGGATTATCTTACCAACATTTTGAGTCTGGCACTGTGATGTATTTGCTTCATCAGTTCTTTGCTTAAGAATTCATAGCAACACATTGCTATTAAGAACGAGTTGGTTTATTAGCAAAGGTTTAACAATCACACTACACATTACAGTCCATCCACCAGGCTCACAACCACCTGCCCCATCGTGGATCCCCTGAACCTAACTGGCTGGGATTTTATTGAGTCTTCTGAACATCACATGACTGGCTAAGCCACTCACAACTCAACAAACCTGTGAGCATACTCACAGGTGCATGCATTACAGGCACTAACATATAGCCACAGAGAGCATAGGTGCCTTTCTGGGCAGGGCTCATGGAGGCTGGCATCCCATCTGGGCCTGAATATTGATCCACAACAATTGTATTTTGTTTATAAGCTGATATTGCTCTGTACTTGGCCTGCATTGACATTATTTTGGGGGTGGCGGAGTGCAGTAGAGGAGTCTGTTCTCGACATTCCCCTGGAGTAATGATTATTTTGGGGAGGGGGCACTGTACTCTATATTCCCTTGTAGTCATGATAATTCAGGGGAGAGGGTGCTGTATTCTGCATCCCCTTGTCCTTTTTTGCATGTTCATAACATGGACACAGAAACAAACTTTTACTGGACTTGGATTCATTTTTGTTTTATTGTTAAAGTTTATTCTCCTTAAAGCGTTGATGATTCCCGGGTGACGATGCCCTCCAGCAGCTCGCTCAAGTGATCATTCGTTGTGTGTGAGCCTATTTGACTGCAGACGCACGTTGACACCAGGCTTCGCCTGACGTCCACACACATGTGCACTTTCCAACGATCAGGAGGGGGAACCCTGGCAGCTTTTAGTGGGTCGAGACCTATCGTGGCCATTGGCGTGGTTAAAGGTCAGGAAGCAGTGCTTTAGTGCCGCGCGTGTACCCTCCCTGTGAGGGATTGGTCCCTCATCACCA